>NC_069510.1:55616358-55916358 GCF_027579735.1 Bombina bombina
GCAATCAGACGAGGGAGCAGAGGAAAAGGTGGAAACACATAAGCCAGGTTGAAGAACCAGGGCGCTGCTAGAGCATCTATTAGTGCCGCTTCTGGGTCCCTGGACCAGGATCCGTAACAAGGAAGCTTGGCGTTCTGGCGAGACGCCATGAGATCCAGTTCTGGTTTGCCCCAACGGAGCACCAATTGAGCAAACACCTCCGGATGGAGTTCCCACTTACCCGGATGAAAAGTCTGACGACTTAGAAAATCCGCCTCCCATTTCTCTACCCCTGGGATATGGATCGCTGACAGGTGGCAAGAGTGAGTCTCTGCCCAGCGAATTATCCTGGAGACTTCTGACATCGCTAGGGAACTCCTGGTCCCCCCTTGATGGTTGATGTAAGCCACAGTCGTGATGTTGTCCGACTGAAATCTGATGAACCTCAGTTTTGCTAACTGAGGCCAAGCTAGAAGAGCATTGAATATTGCTCTTAACTCCAGAATATTTATTGGGAGAAGTTTCTCCTCCTGGGTCCATGAACCCTGAGTTCCAGACTGCACCCCAACCTAGAAGGCTGGCGTCTGTTGTTACAATGGTCCAATCTGGCCTGCAAAAGGTCATACCTTTGGACAGATGGACCCGAGATAACCACCAGAGAAGAGAAGCTCTGGTTTCCTGGTCCAGATTTAGTAGAGGGGACAAATCTGTGTAATCCCCATTCCACTGACTGAGCATGCATAATTGCAGGGGTCTGAGATGCAGGCGCGCAAATGGTACTATGTCCATCGCTGCTACCATTAAGCCGATTACTTCCATGCACTGAGCCACCGTGGGGCGCGGAATGGAGTGAAGAACACGGCAAGCATTTAGAAGTTTTGATAACCTGGACTCCGTCAGGTAAATTTTCATTTCTATAGAATCTATCAGAGTCCCTAATCGGAATGTGAAGGTAGGCATCCTTTAAGTCCACTGTGGTCATGTACTGACCCTCTTGGATCATGGGTAGGATGGTTCGAATAGTTTCCATCTTGAATGATGGAACTGTGAGGAATTTGTTTAGGATCTTTAAATCCAAAATTGGTCTGAAGGTTCCCTCTTTTTTGGGAACCACAGATTTGAATAAAACCCCTGTCCTTGTTCCGTCCGCGGAACTAGATGGATCACTCCCATTACAAGGAGGTCTTGCACGCAGTTTAGGAATGCCTCTTTCTTTATCTGGTCTGCAGATAATCTTGAAAGGTGAAATCTCCCTTGTGGGGGAGAAGCTTTGAAGCCCAGAAGATATCCCTGAGATATGATCTCCAACGCCCAGGGATCCTGAACATCTCTTGCCCACGCCTGGGAGAAGAGAGAGAGTCTGCCCCCTACTAGATCCGTTATCGGATAGGGGCTCGCTCCTTCATGCTGTCTTGGAGGCAGCAGCAGGCTTTCTGGCCTGCTTGCCCTTGTTCCAGGACTGGTTAGGTTTCCAGGCCTGCTTAGATTGAGCAAAAGTTCCCTCTTGTTTTGAGGTAGAGGGAGTTGATGCTGCACCCGCCTTGAAATTTCGAAAGGCACGAAAATTAGACTGTTTGGCCCTTGATTTGGCCCTGTCCTGAGAAAGGGTATGACTCTTACCTCCAGTAATGTCAGCAATAATTTCTTTCAAACCAGGCCCGAATAAGGTCTGCCCCTTGAAAGGAATGTTAAGTAATTTAGACTTTGAAGTCACATCAGCTGACCAGGATTTAAGCCATAGCGCCCTACGCGCCTGGATGGCGAATCCGGAATTCTTAGCCGTTAGTTTAGTCAAATGAACAATGGCATCAGAAACAAATGAATTAGCTAGCTTAAGTGTTCTAAGCTTGTCAATAATTTCAGTCAATGGAGCTGTATGGATGGCCTCTTCCAGGGCCTCAAACCAGAATGCCGCCGCCGCAGCAGTGACAGGCGCAATGCATGCAAGGAGCTGTAAAATAAAACCTTGTTGAACAAACATTTTCTTAAGGTAACCCTCTAATTTTTTATCCATTGGATCTGAAAAAGCACAACTGTCCTCAACCGGGATAGTGGTACGCTTTGCTAAAGTAGAAACTGCTCCCTCCACCTTAGGGACTGTCTGCCATAAGTCCCGTGTAGTGGCATCTATTGGAAACATTTTTCTAAATATAGGTGGTGGGGAAAAGGGCACACCGGGTCTATCCCACTCCTTACTAATGATTTCTGTAAGCCTTTTAGGTATTGGAAAAACATCAGTACTCACCGGCTCTGCAAAGTATTTATCCAGCCTACACAATTTCTCTGGCACTGCAATTGTGTCACAGTCATTCAGAGCAGCTAATACCTCCCCAAGCAATACACGGAGGTTCTCAAGCTTAAATTTAAAATGAGAAATCTCTGAATCAGGTCTCGCCGATTCAGAGACGTCACCCACAGAATGAAGCTCTCCGTCCTCAGGTTCTGCATAGTGTGACGCAGTATCAGACATGGCTCTTACAGCATCTACGCGCTCTGTATCTCGTCTAAACCCAGAGCTATCGCGCTTGCCTCTTAATTCTGGCAATCTGGCTAATACTTGTGACAGGGTATTATTCATGATTGCAGCCATGTCCTGCAAAGTAATCGCTATGGGCATCCCTGATGTACTTGGCGCCATATTAGCGTGCGTCCCTCGAGCGGGAGGCGAAGGGTCCGACACGTGGGGAGAGTTAGTCGGCATAACTTCCCCCTCGACAGACCCCTCTGGTAAAAATTATTTTATAGATAAAGACTGATTTTTACTGTTTAAGGTGAAATCAATACATTTAGTACACATTCTCCTATGGGGCTCCACCATGGCTTTTAAACATAATGAACAAGTATTTTCCTCTGTGTCAGACATGTTTATACAGACTAGCAATGAGACTAGTAAGCTTGGAAAACACTTTTAACCAAGTTAACAAGCAATATAAAAAACGTTACTGTGCCTTTAAGAGAAACAAATTTAACAAAATTTGAAATAACAGTGAAAAAAGGCAGTTACACTAACAAAATTTTTACAGTGTATGTAACTAGTTAGCAGAGCATTGCACCCACTTGCAAATGGATGATTAACCCCTTAAAACCAAAAACGGATTAATAAATGACAAAAAACATTTTTTCAACAGTCACAACTGCCACAGTCTACTGTGGTTGTTACCCTCCTCATACACGACTTTTGAAGCCTTTTGAGCCCTTCAGAGATGCCCTGTATCATGCAGGAGGAAGCTGAGTGTCTGTCTGTAATTTTAGCTGCGTAGAAAAGCGCTAAAATAGGCCCCTCCCATATTACAACAGTGGAAAGCCTCAGGAAACTGTTTCTAGGCTTAACTTACATTAATCAGGTATCAGCAGCATTTTTCTAGCAAATTCCATCCCTTGAAATATGTTTACTGCACATACCTTATTGCAGGGAAACCTGCACACCATTCCCCCTCTGAAGTTACCTCACTCCTCAGAATATGTGAGAACGGCACATATGGATCTTAGTTACTTCTGCTAAGATCATAGAAATCACAGGCAGATTCTTCTTCTAATGCTGCCTTTGATAAAACAGTACACTCCGGTACCATTTAAAAATAACAAACTTTTGATTGAAGTTAAGAAACTAACTATAATACACCACACTCCTCTTACTACATCCATCTTTGTTGAGAGTTGCAAGAGAATGACTGGATATGACAGTGAGGGGAGGAGCTATATAGCAGCTCTGCTGTGGGTGATCCTCTTGCAACGTCCTGTTGGGGAGGAGAATATCCCACAAGTAATGGATGATCCGTGGACTGGATACACTTAACAAGAGAAATATTTATTATTTCTTCAAAAAATACATTTCCCAGATATGAAACTGATAGTCTGCAAAAAGGAAATATATTTGCCATGATTCAGGTATTCAGTATAAGTACAAACATATAAAGTGCCAAACCATAGCTGAGAGTGTCTTAAGTAAATGAAACATACTTACCAAAAGACACCCATCCACATATAGCAGATAGCCAAACCAGTACTGAAACGAGAATCAGTAGAGGTAATGGTATATAAGAGTATATCGTCGATCTGAAAAGGGAGGTAGGAGATGAATCTCTACAACCGATAGCAGAGAACCTATGAAATAGATCCCCATTAGGATGACAATTGCATTCAATAGGTGATACTCCCTCACATGTCACATCCCTCTGACATTCACTGCACTCAGAGGAACCGGGCTTCAAAAAATGCTGAGAAGCGCATATCAACGTAGAAATCTAGCACAAACTTACTTCACCACCTCAATAGGAGGGAAAGTTTGTAAAAACTGAATTGTGGGTGTGGTGAGGTGTGTATTTATAGGCATTTTGAAGTTTGGGAAACTTTGCCCCTCCTGGTAGGATTGTATATCCCATATGTCACTAGCTCATAGACTCTTGCCAATTACATGAAAGAAACAAAGATTCAGGCAAAGACGTGGTAGAAGTAGGGATTTTTTAGGCCAGAGACAACAAGAAATAAAATAACCAGGAGGAGGAGAGGAGGATGTAAACACAAGACAAACTATACAAGAAAGCAAAAGATATCTACTCAGGAATCAATTGAAAGAGAAGCAGAAAATTTAATAAAAACAAAAAAAAGTGGTAAACCTCTCTGAAGTGACTCTCTCAGACTATCAAATTCAGGTGTTGGGCAATGGATTATCCTTTGCTCCAACAAATAAATGTGATAAATTTACAGTGGTCAAAGACTTAAATTTATTTGCCAGAAAATTAATACTAAAGAAAACTTTTGAAAATAAAGCAAATGATAATATACTTGACATACGGGATCGCCAAGTTTTATCTAGCCTGGAAGATTTGTCTTCAGAGGGGAGTACCCAAGAACAACAGACTTTATTACACATAGGATTTAGCACTCTTAAAAATAAATCAACTCACATGCCCTCACTATCAACAGTACCAAGTGTGCATACTTTTGTCATATTAGTTGAAAAAGATATCCTAAAAATGGAGGATCGTACACAAAAGAATAAAAATTTAACGGGCAAACAGTAGTGAGCTCTAAAAGAATTACAAGCAAATAAGATCATCACCATTAAGCCCTCAGATAAAGGGCAGAAATGTTGTGATTTTAAATACAAGTGACTACTTACAGGAATGTATAACATAAGTCCGGGATAAAGCACATTATAAAAGTTTAAAAAGTGATCCTACAGAATTATATTCTCTACAATTAGATACCATCTTGGGGGAAGCCCTTAAACAGGGCATAATAAATGGGAATTTGATTTTTTAAAAGTAAAGTTTCTGATTATACCTACCTTGTATACTATCCCAAAACTACATAAAGGGAGACTGCCTCCTCCAGGAAGGCCAATAATATTTGGGATTGGCTCTCTGAGAAAATCTCAGAAAATGTTGACTATAGTCTCAGACGCTTCCTTGACATTTTGCCTTCCTTTGTTAAAGACTCATTAGATGTTCTAAAAAAACTGGAAGGCCTCTCTGTTCTTGAAAATACATTGCTGGTTGCAATTGATGTGGAAGGATTATACTCTTCAATCCCGCATGACAAAGGAGTGGAAACTTTCAGATATTTCCTTGAGCAGAGAGGTAATAAATATACTGAACACACACAATTTGTGATTTCCCTTCTGAATTTTTTGTTAAGACACAATTATTTTGTTTTCAATCAGAAGATTTATGAACAAATCCTAGGTACAGCCATGGGCCCCAACATACGCATGTCTGTACTTGGGTTACTGGGAAAAGAAAGTTATCTGGGACGGTGATTACAAAGATCATATACGAGTTTGGATATGGTTTATAGATGACGTATTAATGTAATGGGAAGGATCAGAAGAAAATCTGATTTCATTAACTCCCTGAATATCAATTTTAATTTGAAATTTACTTACACAAGTAGTAAAACAGAAATTAGTTTCTTAGATTTGATTATAAGGAACGATAATCAGTGTATTGTGACTGCCACCCACAGAAAACAGCAGGTAATACTCTGCTACGAGCAGATAGTCATCATCCAGTTCATCTACTTCAAAATATACCTCAAAGTCAATACCTTAGACCAGGGCTCGACAAACCCAGGAGCATGGGAGCCACTGGCTCCTAGAATTTAAACCCCTGGCTCCTAACTTTTGGGTTATTCTCCATATATCTATATACATATCCAACTGTCTGGCTCCTAAAAATATGCCTGGCTCATAATTTTTTAACATATTCGTCAAGCACTGCCTTAGACATAGGCGCAACTGTTCAAAACTTGAAACCTTTAAAAAAAAAAAAAAAAAAAAAAAGGCAAATTAACTAAAAACCTTACCTGATAAATTACTTTCTTTTACGATATGACGAGTCCACGGATTTCATCCTTACTTGTGGGATATTAACCTCCTGCTAACAGGAAGTGGCAAAGAGCACCACAGCAGAGCTGTATATATATATAGCTCCTCCCTTCCCCTCCACCTCCAGTCATTCGGCCGAAGGTTATAGGAAGAGAAAAGGAAAGGCTAAAAATGTACAGAGGTGACTGAAGTTTAAAAAAAAAAAAAAATCGGTCTTAAATTAACAGGGTGGGCCGTGGACTCGTCATATCGTAAAAGAAAGTAATTTAGTTTTCTTTTACAAATATATGACGAGTCCACGGATTTCATCCTTACTTGTGGGAAACCAATACCAAAGCAATAGGACACGGATGAAAGGGAGGGACAAGACAGACACCTAAACAGAAGGACCACTGTTTGAAGAACCTTTGTCCCAAAGATAGCCTCAGAAGAAGCAAAAGTATAAAATTTGTAAAATTTGGAAAAAGTGTGAAGGGACGACCAAGTCGCAGCCTTACAAATCTGTTCCACAGATGCATCGTTTTTAAAAGCCCATGTGGAAGCCACAGCCCTAGTAGAATGAGCCGTAATTCTTTCAGGAGGCTGCTGTCCAGCAGTCTCATATGCCAGGCGGATGATACTTCTCAGCCAAAAAGAAAGGAGGTAGTCGTAGCTTTCTGACCCCTAAGCTTTCCAGAACAAACAATGAATAATGAAGATGACTGACGGAAATCTTTAGTTGCCTGTAAGTAAAACTTTAAGGCACGGACCACGTCCAAATTATGTAACATAAGCTCCTTCTTAGAAGAAGGATTAGGACACAAGGAAGGAACAACAATTTCCTGATAATATTCTTATTCGAAACAACCTTAGTAAGAAATCCAGGTTTGGTACGTAAAACCACCTTATCAGAATGAAAAATGAGATAAGGCGAATCACACTGCAACGCTGAAAGCTCAGAAACTCTTCGAGCAGAAGAAATAGCAACCAGAAACAAAACTTTCCAAGATAACAGTTTAATAGCTATGGAATGCATGGGTTCAAACTGAACCCCTTGAAGAACTCGAAGAACTAAATTCAAACTCCAGGGAGGAGTAATAGGTCTAAATACAGGCTTAATTCTAGATAGAGCCTGACAAAAAGACTGAACATCTGGCACATTTGCCAAACGTTTGTGAAACAGAATTGACAAAGCTGAAATTTGTCCCTTTAAGGAACTCGCTGATAACCCTTTCTCCAATCCTTCTTGGAGAAAAGACAGAATCCTAGGAATCCTAACCTTACTCCATGAGTAACCCTTGGATTTACACCAATAAAGATATTAACGCCACATCTTATGATAGATCTTTCTAGTGACAGGCTTTCTAGCCTGTATCAAAGTATAGATAACTGAATCAGACAATCCTCGCTTCGATAAAATCAAGCGTTCAATCTCCACGCAGTCAGCTGCAGAGAAATTAGATTTGGATGTTGGAAAGGCCCTTGAATGAGAAGGTCCTGTCTCAATGGAGGTTTCCACGGAGGCAGAGAGGACATGTCCACTAGATCCGCATGCCAAGTCCTGCATGGCCACGCAGGCGCTATCAGGATCACTGAAGCTCTCTCCTGTTTGATTCGAGCAATCACGTGTGGGAGGAGAGGAAACGGCGGAAACACAAACTAGGCTGAACAACCAAGGCACTGCCAAGGCATCTATCAGTTCAGCCTGAGGACCTTGACTGGGATCCGTATCTTGGAAGCTTGGCATTCTGACGAGATGCCATCAAATCCAATTCCGGTCTGCCCCATCTGAGAATCAATGAGGCAAATACCTCCGGGTGAAGTTCCCACTCCCCCAGATGAAAAGTCTGTCGACTTAGAAAATCTGCTTCCCAGTTCTCTACCCCTGGGATGTAGATCGCTGACAGATGACAAGAGTGGGCCTCTGCCCAACCGATTATCTTGGATACTTCTATCATCGCTAAGGAACTCCTTGTTGCCCCCTGATGATTGACATATGCCAAAGTCATTACGTTGTCCGACTGGAATCTGATGAATTTGGCCGAAGCAAACTGAGGCCACGCCTGAAGCGCATTGAATATTGCCCTCAGTTCCAGAATATTGATTGGAAGTAGAGACTCCACTTGAGCCCAAACACCCTGAGCCTTCAGAGAATTCTAAACTGCACCCCAGCCCAGAAGGCTGGCATCTGTTGTCACTATCACCCACGAGGGTCTGCAGAAACATGTCCCCTGGGACAGATGATCCGGCGACAACCACTAAAGAAGAGAGTCTCTGGTCTCTTGATCCAGAATTATCTTAGGAGATAAATCCACATAATCCCCATTCCACTGACCGAGCATGCACAGTTGCAGTGGTCTGAGATGAAAGCGAGCAAACAGAACGATGTCCATTGCCGCTACCATTAATCCAATTACCTCCATACACTGAGCCACTGATGGCCGAGGAATGGACTGAAGTGCTCGGCAAGTATTCAGAATCTTTGATTTTCTGACCTCCGTCAGAAATACTTTCATGGATACCGAGTCTATCAGAGTTCCCAAGAAAGGAACCCTTGTCTGTGGGACAAGTGAACTCTTCTCTACGTTCACCTTCTAGCCGTGAGTTCTCAGAAAAGACAACTGTGTCCGTGTGAGATTTTGTCAGATGACGCCTGAATCAGAATATTGTCCAGATAAGGCGCCACCGCTATCCCTTGCGGTCTGAGAAACACCAAGAGACCCTAGAACCTTTGTGAAGATTCTGGGTGCTGTGGCCAACCCGAAAGGAAGAACCACGAACTGATAATGTTTGTCCAAGAAAGCAAACCTTAGAAACCGATGATGATCCTTGTGGATTGGAATATGAAGGTAAGCATCCTTCAAATCCACGGTAGTCATTTATTGACCCTCCTGGATCATTGGCAAAATCGTTCGAATGATCTCCATCTTGAATGATAGAACTCTTAGAAATTTGTTTAGACACTTGAGGTCTAAAATGGGTCTGAACGTTCCCTCTTTTTTGGGAACCACAAATAGGTTTGAGTAAAACCCCTATCCCTGTTCCAATTTTGGAACCGGACAGATTACTCCCATAGCAAAAAGGTCTTTTACACAGCGTAAGAATGCCTCTCTTTTCATCTGGTTTGCAGATAATTTTGAAAGATGAAATCTCCTTCTTGGGAGAAAATCCTTGAATTCTAATTGATAACCGTGGGTCACTATTTTTAGTGCCCAGGAATCCTGAACATCTCTTGCCCAAGCCTGAGCAAAGAAAGAGTTTGCCCCCTACTAGATACGGTCCAGATCGGGGCCACTCCTTCATGCTGTCTTACGACCAGCAGTGGGTTTTTTGGATTGTTTACCCTTATTCCAGTTCTGATTGGGTCTCCAGACTGACTTAGATTGGGTAAAATTCCCTTCCTGCTTTGCGGAAGAAGAAGAAGCGGGGGTTCCGAAAGGAACAAACGAAAATTATTCTGTTTACCCCTCATTTTAACCGACTCATCCTGAGGTAGGGCATGGCCTTTACCTCCTGTAATATCAGAAATGATCTCCTTCAATTCTGGCCCAAAAAGGGTCTTACCTTTAAAGGGAATAGCTAAAAGCTTATGTTTTGATGACACATCAGCAAACCAAGATTTGAGCCACAATGCTCTACGTGCTAAAATAGCAAATTGTGCATTTTTTGCCGCTAATTTAGCAATTTGAAAAGCGGCATCAGTAATAAAAGAATTAGCTAGCTTAAGAGCCTTAATTCTATCTAAAATGTCATCTAATGGAGTCTCAACCTTAAGAAACTGACGAATCACGCCCTCTCAGCGTCACAATAGAGGGGTGTGGGCATGAAGGGGTTAATGGCACACAGCTCTGGTTCCCTTATCCTTGCAACTCTGCAAAAGGACCTTAGAAGGGACACCTCATTAGCCCCCAATTCTTGTCCACGTTGCTCTAACAATTTCTCTGCTGCCACCACCAAAACTTTTAAAATTAAAGGGGAGTTCTGGGTAACCCCTTGGAAACACACTATTTAACAATTAGGTAACGTGCCTTTAACCTTGTCTCAACAGGAGTGTGAATTCAGATATTAGAGCCCAAAGACAGAATTAGATTTTCTATGTATTTAATAACAAAAATATCAACATAGGTTACACAGTGCAAAATTATAAAGACACTCAAAACAACATACAATTACAAAGCTACAGTTCTTTAGAAACAAAATGGGACATCAAAATAGAAACACAATATCTTACTTATTATCAAATTCCTTTAGATATGTGGAGAGCTGCTGATCATGTTGATGTCTTTGGTCCCCAGGGCAGCTCTGCCTAAAAAGTCTGTCTCTTGCATACTTGAATCTGATTCTCTTTGTCTTGTCAAAGACAACGCCCTGGTTATGATTTACAACGACATCAGCCAATGCCAACAGGTCTTAACTACCACTATCAGTCTCCAAGGGGAGGAGCGTTCTGCATTCCTTTACACTATAGGCTAAGGAGGGGGAAGGGGCTCAGCCCACAGCTTTTCTGAATACAGATTCCACACACACACAGAACAAACAGTTCACTTTAACCCCTTCCAGGCTGATACCACCTCTGCTGAGTAGCCAATCCAGGTATCAACTACTCCACATGATTGTATCATGACAGAAACATTTTCTTCAAATTAGGAGAGGGAGAAAACAATATACCTGGTCTATCCCATTCCTTACTAATAATTTCCGAAATTCTCTTGGAAACCGGAAAAACATCAGTGTAAGTAGGAACTTCCAAATATTTATCCATTTTACACAATTTCTCTGGAGGAATCACAATAGGATTACAATCATCCAGAGTCGCTAAAACCTCCCTAAGTAAAAGGCGGAGGTGTCCAAGCTTAAAATTTAAATGACAGTAATTCCCTGATCCCCAACTCAGAGCACTGTGAGGGAACATTGGAAATAGCTAATAAAGCATCAGAGGATTCAGTATTTACATTAATACTTGACCTACTGCGTTTACCCTGCAACACTGGTAATTTAGACAATACCTCTGTAAGAGTAGTTGACATAACTGCAGCCATCTCCTGCAGAGTAAAGGAATTAGATGCACTAGAAGTACTAGGCGTCGCTTGTGTGGGCGTTAAAGGTTGTGACACTTGGGGAGAATTGGATGGCATATCCTGATTCTCTTCAGACTGAGAATCATCCTTAGGCACATTTTCCTTATTTAAAATATGCTTTTTACATTGTAAGGCCCTTTCAGTACAAAAGTTACACAATGCTAGATGGGGTTGCACAGTGGCTTCTAAACACATAGAACAATGAGAAACCTTAATGTCAGACATGTTGAACAGACTAGTAATACCACAAAAGTTGTTTAAACACTTATTTATAGCATAAAATAAACATAAGAAAAAACGTGTACTGTGCCTTTAAGAAAAGAAAAAACATAATTTATGCTTACCTGATAAATTTATTTATCTTGTAGTGTATCCAGTCCACGGATCATCCATTACTTGTGGGATATTCTCCTCCCCAACAGGACGTTGCAAGAGGATCACCCACTGCAGAGCTGCTATATAGCTCCTCCCCTCACTGTCATATCCAGTCATTCGACCGAAACAAACCGAGAAAGGAGAAACCACAGGGTGCAGTGGTGACTGAAGTTTAATTAAAATTTAGACCTGCCTTAAAAGGACAGGGCGGGCCGTGGACTGGATACACTACAAGAGAAATAAATTTATCAGGTAAGCATAAATTATGTTTTCTCTTGTTAAGTGTATCCAGTCCACGGATCATCCATTACTTGTGGGATACCAATACCAAAGCACACGGATGATGGGAGGGACAAGGCAGGAACTTAAACGGAAGGAACCACTGCCTGTAGAACCTTTCTCCCAAAAACAGCCTCCGAAGAAGCAAAAGTATCAAATTTGTAAAATTTTGAAAAGGTATGAAGCGAAGACCAAGTCGCAGCCTTGCAAATCTGTTCAACAGAGGCCTCATTTTTAAAGGCCCAGGTGGAAGCCACAGCTCTAGTAGAATGAGCTGTAATTCTTTCAGGGGGCTGCTGTCCAGCAGTCTCATACGCTAAACGGATTATACTCTGAAGCCAAAAGGAAAGACACAGGTTGCCGAGGCCTTTTGACCTCTCCTCTGTCCAGAGTAAACAACAAACAGGTTAGATATTTGACGAAAATCTTTAGTAGCCTGCAAGTAAAACTTCAATGCACGGACTACATCTAGATTATGCAAAAGGCGTTCCTTTTTTGAAGAAGGATTAGGGCATAATGACGGAACAACAATCTCTTGATTGATATTCTTGTTAGAAACCACCTTGGGTAAAAACCCAGGTTTTGTACGCAGAACTACTTTATCTGAATGAAAGATCAGATAAGGAGAATCACAATGTAAGGCAGATAACTCTGAGACTATTCGAGCCGAGGAAATAGCCATCAGAAAAAGAACTTTCCATGATAGAAGTTTGATATCAATAGAATGAAGGGGTTCAAACGGAACCCCTTGAAGAACTTTAAGAACCAAGTTTAAGCTCCATGGGGGAGCAACAGGTTTAAACACAGGCTTAATTCTAACTAAAGCCTGACAAAATGCCTGAACGTCTGGAGCTTCTGCCAGACGCTTGTGCAAAAGAATAGACAGAGCAGAAATCTGCCCTTTTAAAGAACTAGCTGATAATCCTTTATCCAAACCCTCTTGGAGGAAGGACAATATTCTAGGAATCCTAACCCTACTCCATGAGTAATTCTTAGATTCACACCAATGAAGATATTTACGCCATATCTTGTGGTAAATTTTCCTGGTGACAGGCTTTCGTGTCTGTATTAAGGTATCAATTACTGACTCGGAGAAGCCACGCTTTGATAGGATCAAGCGTTCAATCTCCATGCAGTCAGTCTCAGAGAAAGTAGATTTGGATGATTGAAAGGACCTTGTATTAGAAGGTCCTGTCTCAGAGGCAGAGTCCATGGTGGAAAGGATGACATGTCCACTAGGTCTGCATACCAGGTCCTGCGTGGCCACGCAGGCGCTATCAATATCACTGATGCTCTCTCCTGTTTGATTTTGGCAATCAGACGAGGGAGCAGAGGAAACGGTGGAAACACATAAGCCAGGTTGAAGAACCAAGGCGCTGCTAGAGCATCTATTAGTGCCGCTTCTGGGTCCCTGGACCTGGATCCGTAACAAGGAAGCTTGGCGTTCTGGTGAGACGCCATGAGATCCAGTTCTGGTTTGCCCCAACGGAGAACCAATTGAGCAAACACCTCCGGATGGAGTTCCCACTCCCCCGGATGAAAAGTCTGACGACTTAGAAAATCTGCCTCCCAGTTCTCTACCCCTGGGATATGGATCGCTGACAGGTGGCAAGAGTGAGTCTCTGCCCAGCGAATTATCTTGGAGACTTCTGACATCGATAGGGAACTCCTGGTCCCCCCTTGATGGTTGATGTAAGCCACAGTCGTGATGTTGTCCGACTGAAATCTGATGAACCTCTGTTTTGCTAACTGAGGCCAAGCTAGAAGAGCATTGAATATTGCTCTTAACTCCAGAATATTTATTGGGAGGAGTTTCTCCTCCTGAGTCCATCAACCCTGAGCCTTCAGGGAGTTCCAGACTGCACCCCAACCTAGAAGGCTGGCGTCTGTTACAATGGTCCAATCTGGCCTGCGAAAGGTCATACCTTTGGACAGATGGACCTGAGATAACCACCAGAGAAGAGAAGCTCTGGTTTCCTGATCCAGATTTAGTAGAGGGGACAAATCTGTGTAATCCCCATTCCACTGACTGAGCATGCATAATTGCAGCGGTCTGAGATGCAGGCGCGCAAATGGCACTATGTCAATCGCCGCTACCATTAAGCCGATTACTTACCATGCACTGAGCCACCATGGGGCGCGGAATGGAGTGAAGAACACGGCAAGCATTTAGAAGTTTTGATAACCTGGACTCCGTCAGGTAAATTTTCATTTCTATAGAATCTATCAGAGTCCCTAGGAAGAAAACCCTTGTGAGAGGAGATAGAGAACTCTTTTCTTCGTTCACTTTCCACCCATGCGACCTCAGAAATGCCAGAACTATCTCTGTATGAGACTTGGCAATTTGAAAGCTTGACGCCTGTATCAGGATGTCGTCTAGGTAAGGAGCCACCGCTATGCCTCGCGGTCTTAGAACCGCCAGAAGTGAGCCCAGAACCTTTGTAAAAATTCTTGGGGCTGTAGCCAACCCGAATGGGAGAGCTACGAACTGGTAATGCCTGTCTAGAAAGGCAAACCTCAGGAATCGATGATTCTTGTGAATCGGAATGTGAATGTAGGCATCCTTTAAGTCCACTGTGGTCATGTACTGACCCTCTTGGATCATGGGTAAGATGGTTCGAATAGTTTCCATCTTGAATGATGGAACTGTGAGGAATTTGTTTAGGATCTTTAAATCCAAAATTGGTCTGAAGGTTCCCTCTTTTTTGGGAACCACAGATTTGAATAAAATCCCTGTCCTTGTTCCGTCCGCGGAACTGGATGGATCACTCCCATTACAAGGAGGTCTTGCACGCAGCTTAGGAATGCCTCTTTCTTTATCTGGTTTGCAGATAATCTTGAAAGGTGAAATCTCCCTTGGGGGGAGAAGCTTTGAAGTCCAGAAGATATCCCTGAGATATGATCTCCAACGCCCAGGGATCCTGAAAATCTCTTGCCCACGCCTGGGCGAAGAGAGTCTGCCCCCTACTAGATCCGTTGTCGGATAGGGGGCCGCTCCTTCATGCTGTCTTGGAGGCAGCAGCAGGCTTTCTGGCCTGCTTGCCCTTGTTCCAGGACTGGTTAGGTTTCCAGGCCTGCTAAGATTGAGCAAAAGTTCCCTCTTGTTTTGAAGTAAAGGGAGCTGATCCTGCACCTGCCTTGAAATTTCGAAAGGCACGAAAATTAGACTGTTTGGCCCTTGATTTGGCCCTGTCCTGAGAAAGGGTATGACTCTTACCTCCAGTAATGTCAGCAATAATTTCTTTCAAACCAGGCCCGAATAAGGTCTGCCCCTTGAAAGGAATGTTAAGTAATTTAGACTTTGAAGTCACATCAGCTGACCAGGATTTAAGCCATAGCGCCCTGCGCGCCTGGATGGCGAATCCGGAATTCTTAGCCGTTAGTTTAGTCAAATGAACAATGGCATCAGAAACAAATGAGTTAGCTAGCTTAAGTGTTCTAAGCTTGTCAATAATTTCAGTCAATGGAGCTGTATGGATGGCCTCTTCCAGGGCCTCAAACCAGAACGCCGCCGCAGCAGTGACAGGCGCAATGCATGCAAGGGGCTGTAAAATAAAACCTTGTTGAATAAACATTTTCTTAAGGTAACCCTCTAATTTTTTATCCATTGGGTCTGAAAAAGCACAACTGTCCTCAACCGGGATAGTGGTACGCTTTGCTAAAGTAGAAACTGCTCCCTCCACCTTAGGGACTGTCTGCCATAAGTCCCGTGTAGTGGCATCTATTGGAAACATTTTTCTAAATATAGGAGGTGGGGAAAAAGGCACACCGGGTCTATCCCACTCCTTACTAATGATTTCTGTAAGCCTTTTAGGTATTGGAAAAACATCAGTACTCACCGGCACTGCATAGTATTTATCCAGCCTACACAATTTCTCTGGCACTGCAATTGTGTCACAGTCATTCAGAGCAGCTAATACCTCCCCAAGCAATACACGGAGGTTCTCAAGCTTAAATTTAAAATTAGAAATCTCTGAATCAGGTCTCCCGATTCAGAGACGTCACCCACAGACTGAAGCTCTCCGTCCTCAGGTTCTGCATATTGTGACGCAGTATCAGACATGGCTCTTACAGCATCTACGCGCTCTGTATCTCGTCTAACCCCAGAGCTATCGCGCTTGCCTCTTAATTCAGGCAATCTGGCTAATACCTGAGATAGGGTATTATTCATGATTGAGCCATGTCCTGCAAAGTAATCGCTATGGGCATCCCTGATGTACTTGGCGCCATATTAGCGTGCGTCCCTCGAGCGGGAGGCGAAGGGTCCGACACGTGGGGAGAGTTAGTCGGCATAACTTCCCCCTCGACAGACCCCTCTGGTGACAATTCTTTTATAGATAAAGACTGATTTTTACTGTTTAAGGTGAAATCAATACATTTAGTACACATTCTCCTATGGGGCTCCACCATGGCTTTTAAACATAATGAACAAGTAGTTTCCTCTGTGTCAGACATGTTTGTACAAACTAGCAATGAGACTAGTAAGCTTGGAAAACACTTTAAACCAAGTTAACAAGCAATATAAAAACGTTACTGTGCCTTTAAGAGAAACAAATTTTGCAAAATTTGAAATAACAGTGAAAAAAGGCAGTTACACTAACGAAATGTTTACAGTGTATGTAACTAGTTAGCAGAGCATTGCACCCACTTGCAAATGGATGATTAACCCCTTAATACCAAAAACGGAATAATAAATGACAAAAACGTTTTTAAACACAGTCACAACAACTGCCACAGGTCTACTGTGGTTGTTACCCTCCTCAAACTCGACTTTTGAAGCCTTTTGAGCCCTTCAGAGATGTCCTGTATCATGCAGAAGGAAGCTGAGTGTCTGTAATTTTAGCTGCGCAGAAAAGCGCTAAAATAGGCCCCTCCCACTCATATTACAACAGTGGAAAGCCTCAGGAAACTGTTTCTAGGCAAAAATCAAGCCAGCCATGTGGAGAAAAAACTAGGCCCCAATAAGTTTTGTCACCAAACATATATAAAAACGATTAACATGCCAGCAAACATTTTATATTACACTTTTATAAGAGTATGTATCTCTGTTAATAAGCCTGATACCAGTCGCTATTAAATCACTGCATTTAGGCTTAACTTACATTAATCCGGTATCAGCAGCATTTTTCTAGCAAATTCCATCCCTAGAAATATGTTGACTGCACATACCTTATTGCAGGGAAACCTGCACGCCATTCCCCCTCTGAAGTTACCTCACTCCTCAGAATATGTGAGAACGGCAATGGATCTTAGTTACTTCTGCTAAGATCATAGAAATCACAGGCAGATTCTTCTTCTAATGCTGCCTTTGATAAAACAGTACACTCCGGTACCATTTAAAAATAAACTTTTGATTGAAGTTAAGAAACTAACTATAATACACCACACTCCTCTTACTACATCCATCTTTGTTGAGAGTTGCAAGAGAATGACTGGATATGACAGTGAGGGGAGGAGCTATATAGCAGCTCTGCTGTGGGTGATCCTCTTGCAACGTCCTGTTGGGGAGGAGAATATCCCACAAGTAATGGATGATCCGTGGACTGGATACACTTAACAAGAGAAAGTAAACAATTTTTCCAAAATGCTCAAAAAAAAAAACATTAAATTATTCCCAAATTTAACTACTATCGCTTGTTAATCCAAAAATTACTGCACCCAGAAGCAAAAGCAGAAATAAGGCTTTAGAAGTACTTTTATCAACATCAAGTCAAAAGATAGATAATAATACCCTCTGCACCTCGCCACAGCTCTGCTGTTGCACCTACCTGCCCCCAGGGTACTTCAAAACAAGTTTCCAACCCTTCAGACCAGCTACACAGTCCAGGAGCCACCGAGTTACTGCTTGCTGCTGCTTAGTCTGAAGGAAGTGCGCATCTGAGCGCGTGAAAATAAGCTCCGCCCCTTATGGTCAAAAGTCGGAGTAGGCCCAAACAACACCGCATGGGAATGCAGTTTTGCATCAAAATAAAAGTAAACACAAAATACAACCCTCCAACATAAAACCAACAAGTTTTAAGTGCCAAAAATAATAAACATAAAACATTGTTTTTCACATTGTCCCCCATGTCACATAATGCCCAAATATCAAATAATGATAAATATAATATAGGGACTCCAGTAATACCCCTCTTATTAAAATAGGTTTTACTGCTTACCCCATTCCCATACAGGGGAATAATGCCAACCAGGTCTGATACACCAAGTCTCCTCAGAAAAAAAAGGCTGCACATACCTTAATGCTGCTTGTAGAATGAAACCGGTCTCCACACTGAAGATTTCTCATGGTTACTTTCAGAAGTCTTGTGGGAACCAGCGTGGATCTTAGTTACAAATGCTAAGATCATCAAACCTCAGGGCAGAAATCTTCTTCCATATCCCCCTGAGGAAAATAGTACGCACCGGTACCATTTAAAATAAAAAACTTCTTGATTGAAGAAACTAAAACCTCACTTTACCATGTCTTCCTAGTTTAACACAGGCAAAGAGAATGAGTGGGGGTGGAGGGGAAGGGAGGGGCTATATATACAGCTCTGCTGTGGTGCTCTTTGCCACTTCCTGTTAGCAGGAGGTTAATATCCCACAAGTAAGGATGAAATCCGTGGACTCGTCATATCTTTGTAAAAGAAACAGAGATTTAAGGAAAGAGGTTACTCACAACATTGCCTAAAAAGAGCATATAGTAAAGCAAGATATCTAAATAGGCAGGAAATTCTGTACAAATCAAAAGACAAACCGAAAGATGAAACAGTAAGATTTAGAAGTACATACAATGATTCTTGGGCAAAAATAAGAACAATCCTTTTAAGACATTGGCATGTTATATCTTTAGATTGCTCAATAGCTAAATGTGTGGGTAAAGCACCACAAATGACAGCCAAAAAAGCTCCAAAACTCAAAGATAAACTAGTCAAAAGCCACTTTTCATCCAATAAAAAGGTAGCAATTGGCTATCTCAATATAAAAGCAAAGATAGTAATTTTAAATGTTCAAAATGTTCAGTATGCACAAACATGATAACTGGCAATAAATTAATCGACAAATTTGGAAAACAATGGTACATTCAGGGGCACATAAATTGTTTAAGTGAAGGAGTAATATATTTAGTTTACTGTAGCTGCCCTTTTTACTATGTAGGTAAAACCTACAGAAAGTCAAATAATTAAAGAACATGAAAGAGATATCAAAAACAAAATAACTGACACTAGTAGTGTAGCAAGACACTTTTTCCATAAACACAACAGCAACAAGCATGAACTTAAATTTAGGGGTCTGCAAAGAAAAAAACCTCAAAGAAAGAGGAGGTAACCTTCATAAATTATTATTACAAAATGAATGTAAATGGATTTATAATTTAAAAACACTTGCACCCTTAGGGACGAATGAAGAGATAAATTACGCATGCTTTTTGGGTGAATGAATTATTTTGTGAGTATTATAAGTAATACATAAATCCTTTTTGAAAATAAATATAAAACAGCTTTAAAATATGAGAGGGTACGAATTCATATCGAAGTCCCCTTTCCAAAAAATAAAAAAAAGGAATCTTGATAGAAATTAGATATCTGTTACAAGATGGATAATTAAATATTTACAAGTTTTTTTCAAAACACTTTAACCTGCAATACCGCCATATCTAAAACTATTAAAGTACATATAGAAAAAGTGAACATGATCAAATTGATCTTAGCTGTATCACAAAGTTATTGTAGATATTCTGTAGAAAAAAATTAATTTTAGATTGTACATTGCGTTGAAAGGGAACAAATCTATAATATCATATTATTTGTATTAATTAGTTTCAATTATTACATTTATTCATACTGAGTAATTTGTATTTAAGTAACGATTGGTTATTGTTGCAAAATGTTACCATTTTGCCCCAAACAATTTAAACATTTTAAAAGCTTCAAAATGGGAGTTTTCCTCAGTTATTTTTTCCTTTAAAAGAAACCTTAAGATATCCATGAGCATGCGATTACTATTGGAGCCGGAAGAATCCCCAGAGCCTTAGGGGTGAAACGCGCGTAGCTGGCAGTAGTGTTTGCTGGAGTTTACCAAGGAAGACAGTCTCAGGAACAGAGATTTTTGGAAGAGGTGTCTGGAGGCGCAGCCACAATTTCAAGGCATTTCAATGCATACTATCAAACGGAATAAAGAGGAGACAAACACCCTAGGGGAATACACCATACTTGTGGGATCAACAGGTGTACCTAGGAGGTGTGGCACAGCGATAGTGGGAATCCCTCAGAACCGCAAGTATCAACCGCTACGGCGGACTCTGAAGTACAGAAGTGGTATTAAAATGAAAACCATGATTGTTATAGCCTAATTGTGGGACTGCCAAAGAAAAGGAAAATCCTATACACAGTTATAATCGCCAGAGCACAGAAATCAGTGCATTTGCCGAAGTAGGGGCGGTAACTGTTCAGACTTCCAAACCCAGACACACTCTGACCATCCACAATATATTATTTGTTTGGTATTGGTACATTCAACCACAGGATATAAATTCCTCTATTTCAGTGCTGGGAACTCTAGTAACGTTTCTCTGTGACTTTAACAGGACTCTGGAACTTTAAGTTATCCTTTTTTTATACATCTTGTATAATCATTATTTTTGGTTTTAGAGCTCTCTTACATGATTATCAATCAAATATTTTTGGTATATATAGTGCACTATGATAGGAGTTAAATGGCCCAATTTCGCTGAATAGGGACGTGCACTCATAGGAGGCAGGGCCTACCCTGCCATATGTGGCCAAAGCTTAATTAAATTTTAATTAAAACAAAAAAAAAAGAAAAAAAAATATTTTCCCCCCATGTAATGCTATGGAGAGGCAGGTACAGGAACGCTTCTCTCCATTACAGTACATGGGTCAATGGAAAAGCTGTGCTGCAGCGCCACCTGTGTTCTGTCAATATATTAGCAGCAAAAATTGGGACCAATAGGAGGCATCCCTCTTGATGCCTCCTAGCAAGGGAAGGATATATAGATTAATCAGAAGGAGGATGCAGTGAGCAGGGTCATGTGACACAACTGGAAGCTGATGTAACCTAAGAACAGATGACACCAAGCAGAAGAGTAAAGTAGTATTCTACATCTCTTGTGATTCACAAATTGTGTTCAGATACAGCTCATTAACAGGGGGACAGTGAGCATAACCCAATACTGACAGGAAGTCAAAGGGTCAATTCAAATTTAAATCCATAATTTAAAACCCAGAGTTTGAGGTTAAGTGTGCAGTGTCCACATTATTTAAATTAAAGTTTTTGACTTTGAATATTGCTAAGCCTCCCTTTTTTATGGTTATTTGATTTAATTAGGTCCATATATGTTTTGTCTGTTCAGTCAGAGGATGCAGTATCTATTTTTATTTGTCTCTGTGTCTCCATTTATTTAAAGACTGCTGTTAACTTGTAATTCACAAATCAATTGAAAGCTGTTGCATTGTGTTTTTAATATGTGCTGCTTTTATACAAGTTTATATTAATAAAAAGGAGATAATGAGTCATTTAAAAAATATATGTAATTATTGCAGTTAAATGTTTTTAGAAATAATGCCACTGTAAAGTAACTGGTTAAACACATAGTCAAAGGGAGACATTTAAAATTAAACTTTCATGATTGAGGTAGAGCATGCTATTTTAATAGACTTTTCTAGTTATTTATATTTTGAGAATTAGCATCAACTGTTACTGGCCCCATGTCAGCAAATCAAATTAGTTTTTGAAAGGAACATGAAAGTCATAATTACATTTCCATCATTCAGATAGAAATTGCACAAAAAAATAAATAAACTTTCTATTTTACTTTTATTATTATGTACTTCATTATTTTGGTATCCTTTGGTGTCCTTTGTTGAAGAGCATACCTAAGTGGGATGTGCATGTGCGTTTCTTGAACACCATATTGCAGCAGCTGTGTTGGCAGTATTAACTTGTCCTTTGTGTAAAACTTGTATGGTAAATTATTTCTATTTTTACAATACAGTAGTGAGTAGAGAAGAGATTGTGTATCATTCTAATTGCTTAGTAACTGGCACTGTGCCACAGGATTGTGTGAGTGTGTATGTGAGCAGAGTGTGTGTGGGTGTCAGTGAGCAGAGTATGTGTGCTTTATTCTCCAGGTAATCAATACATTTCCGATGAGCTGGTGCTTTAGTGCAGTGTTTCTCAACAATGGTCCTCAAATACCCCCAACAGGCCAGGTTTTCATTATAGCTGAATCAGTGCACAGGTGAAGTAATCAGCTGATTAGTAACTCAGTGGTTACCAACTTGCTCTCACCCATCACCTGATTATTTCACCTGTGCACTGGTTCAGCTATCATTTAAACCTGCCCTGTTGGGGGTACCTGCGGCCCTCTGTACGTGTTTCTCCGGCGTATCATATCTAGTGCCTCACCAGCCTCTGACCTCACTGCACATCACTGATATATAGATATAGATATAGAGAGAGAGATATAGATATATATAGATATATATATAGAGATATAGATATATAGAGAGAGATATAGAGAGAGATATAGATATATACAAAACACGGAAGGGAACTGCACTCTCATACCGGACCGGGTACACATCCCATGACCCTGCAACATGCTCGGCCCTGGGTGCCACTGGCACTCACAGGAAGCTGTGCTGTCCCCAGAGCCACAAGCAGTTAACCCCAGACAGGTCTGGGTGCAAGAACCATAGGGAAAATTACAAAACAAATTAATACAACACACAGAGAAAACCCAGCACTCACTTACAAGCTCTCAGCTAAGATTTAAAAGCAAAAATGGAAAGGTTTGTTACCGCATCTGGCCAAATGGGACAAGCTCAGGTACCACGTCAAGGTCCTTTCCAATACCTGAGACCCTAAAACAGCCACACAATGCAAGCTTTCAAATCCAAACAAACTGTGAACAAGGGAAGGGTGCACAGGAATATGTAATCACCCTAGACATATACAAAACACGGAAGGGAACTGCACTCTCATACCGGACCGGGTACACATCCCATGACCCTGCAACATGCTCAGCCCTGGGTGCCACTGGCACTCACAGGAAGCTGTGCTGTCCCCAGAGACACAAGCAGTTAACCCCAGACAGGTCTGGGTGCAAGAACCATAGGGGAAATTACAAAACAAATTAATACAACACACAGAGAAAACCCTGCACTCACTTGCATTGTGTGGCTGTTTTAGGGTCTTAGGTATTGGAAAGGACCTTGACGTGGTACCTGAGCTTGTCCCATTTGGCCAGATGCGGTAACAAACCTTTCCATTTTTGCTTTTAAATCTTAGCTGAGAGCTTGTGAGTGCTGGGTTTTCTCTGTGTGTTATGTGTTGATAGATAGATATATATATACATACATAAATACACACACACATACATATACACAGGGCCTATGAATACCCAAAAACTCCCCTCGCCCACCGGGCGAGTAAATGACAAAACTTAATAGCCCGTAAGAAACTTTAGTCGCCCGTGCGTATCTGTATGTAGTGTGTATATATATATATATATATATATATATATATATATATATATATATATATATATATATATATATATATATATATCTCTCTTATGTAAGAAGGCAATATAAATAGTGTTATTGTATTACCACAAAGCATTGCAGACAGAGGTCCCAATTTGAATGCCCTGCAAGCTGCTTAATATTTGGGACTTAATAAAAAGGCTTTAACTTTAGAAAATATTTTTCTATCACTAGGTATAAAAAAACAGGGATATTATCTTTGTAATACTGTATGAACGTCTTGATTTTTTTCCACCTAAGGAAAAAAATATATAATTGAGCTTTTTTTTTTTTTTTTACTTCAGCATATGTGGGGGGTTATGATTGACTAAGTATATTTAATGCAGCCACTGTGAGCGATACTGCATTTAGCTGGGCAATGAACAGTGACATAACGAGCATTTTAAAAATTATTTTTCCCCCCCTTTCTGCCCAGCTGCCTTTCAACTACTAGGGCGACTTTCAGTGCCGCGCTAGCAGATTTGACTGGGTGTATGGAGATGGTATGTTCTCTACTAATTGGTAAAGTCAGTTTTTGGAGCATTAATAGCATCCAGAAAAATTGGGCACTGCTCTATATTGTTATGGTAGGCAGCTTGATCGTGTACGTTGTGCTGAAGTACTGCAGAGGACCCTGGAGTACGTCAGCATAATGTACGTGAGCAAGCTGCCTACCATAACTATATAGTCACTTTAACCCATACTTCATTCATACACAGAGAAGAAACGCTCACCGCTCTAGCAGGATGTCTTCCCGCGCAGACAACTTTTAGGGGTGGGAAGTAGCAACTGACAAGGAAGAGACCAAGAGCCATGGAGATAAGGGGAGGTCTTTGAATGCATTTAACAGAACCTCCCCTTTCTACCCTCCTTTCCCGTGTGTGCGCATATGTGAAAGGCAATTTGAAATTTTTTATTATTGCTTCTTATATCCCACTTAAAATGTCAGGTCGCCGCTCGGGCTGGTAACTTAAAAATTTGACTTGCCCGCAAGAAATTTAGGTCGCCATTGGCGACCGGACTATTCATATTCCCTATAAAAAAAATATATATATATATTGTTCCAGTTCCAGTAAGTGAACAGGGTCTAGGATTCTATTTAAATCTGTTTGTTAATACCCAAAAAAGGGGAACTTTTTGAACCATTTTAGACCTAAAGTGCCCCTACGTGTTTCTCAGGGTACCATCCTTCAAAATGGAAAACCATTCATTCCATTCTTCCTTTGGTCCAAGAGGGTCAATTCATGACAACTACAGTCTGAAGGATGCATATCTTTATGTTCCCATGCACAGGGATCATCACAAATTCCTGAGATACGCCTTTCTAGACAAACCCTTTAAGTTTGTGGCTCTTCCGTTTGGCCTTGCCACAGCAACCAGAATTTTCTCAAAGGTTCTAGGGGCTCTCTTGGCAGTAATCAGGTCTCAGGGAATTGCAGTGGCGCCATACCTGGACGACATATTGGTTCAGACGCCATCTTTTCAAAAAGCAAACTCTCATACAGAGATCTTGTTGTCTTTTCCCACAATTGGAAAGTGAATCTGGAAAAGAGTTCCCTTGTTCCAGCTATAAGGGTGGTTTTCTTAGGGACCATAATAGATTCCCTATGAAAAAATTTCTGACGGAGGTCAGAAAATCCAAAATTCTCTCCTCTTGCCTCTCTTCAGTCTACTGTTCAGCCATCAGTGGCTTAATGTATGGAGGTAATTGGTCTGATGGCAGCTTCCATGGACATCATTCACTTTGCTCAATTCCATTTGAGAGCTCTGCAATTATGCATGCTCAGACAATGGAACGGAGACCATTCGGATCTGTCTCAGAGGATAGATCTAGACCAGTCAACAAGAGAGACTCTCCCGTAGTGACTCTCAGGACCAACTGTCTCAGGGTATATGTTTCCGGAGACCTTCCTGGGTGATAGTGACCACGGACGCCAGCCTGCTAGGCTGGGGAGCAGCCTGGGACTCGGAGGAGTCTGCTCTCCCCATAAACATCTTTGAGTTGAGAGCGATTTACAATGCTCTGATGGCTTGGCCTCAATTCACCTTAGCCCGGTTTATCAGGTTTCAGTCGGACAACATCACCTCAGTGGCTTACATCAACCACCAGGGAGGAAGTCAGAGTTCCTTACCTATGAAGGAGGTGGCACGGATTATTCAGTGGATGGAAGCTCACAATTGTTGTCCGCCAACCACATTCCTGGAGTGGACTAATGGGAAGCAGATTTCCTGAGCAGACATTTCATCCCGGGAGTGGACTCTCCATCCCCCAGGTTAACCCTCAAATAGGGGGTGCCTGAGTTGGATCTGATGGGGTCTCAACAGAACTCCAAGGTACAGTTCAAGGTCAAGAGATCCATAGGCCGCTCCGATAGATGCTCTGGCGGTTCCTTGGGATTTCGGTCTAGCATATCCGTATCCTCCGTTTGTGCTCCTTCCACAAGTTATTGCTCATATCAAATCAAACAGAGAGCATTGGTAACTCTAATAGCTCCTGCATAGTCTTGCAGGATCTGGTATGCAGACCTAGTGAAGATGTCTTCTCGGCCGTCTTGGAGGTTGCCTCTGAGGAAGGACCTAACTCGGGGTCCATTCCTCCATCCGAATCTCATTTCTTTGAAGCCGACTGCTTGGAGATTGAACGCTCGGTTCTGTCTAAGCGTGGATTTTCTTAATCGGCCATTGAGACCATGATCCAGGCTCGCAAGCCTGTTACTAGAAAGATTTACCATAAAGGTATGGCATAAATACCTTTATTGGTGTGAATCTAAGGGCTACTCTTCGAGTAGGGTCAGGATTCCTAGAATTTAGTCTTTTCTCCAGGATGGTCTGGAGAAAGGGTTGTCAGTTGAATGGGTTGACCTCTGAAAAGGTCAGATTCCGCATTATCTATTTTGTTACACAAGCGTCTCCTTGGAGCCTTAATCTTGTTCTTAAAGTTTTGCAGCAGGCTCCGTTTGAGCCATAGATATTAAGTTGCTATCTTGGAAGGTTTTGTTTCTTATTGCCATTTCTTCTGCTTGGAGAGCTTTGGAACTCTCAGCTTTGCAGTGTGATTCGCCTTACCTTATCTTTAATGCGGATAAGGTGGTTCTTAGTACTAAATTGTTTTTTTTTTCCTAAAGTGGTTTCGGATAGAAATATTAATCAGGAAATTGCTGTTCCTTCTCTCTGTCCCAATCTCTCTTCTCATAAAGAACGTCTATTGCACAACTTGGATGTTGTGCGTGCTCTAAATTTCTACATACAGGCGACTATGGATTTTCGCCAGTCTTCTGCCCTGTTTGTTTGTTTCTCAGGAAAGCGTAAGGGTCAGAAGGCTACTTCTACTTCTCTCTCCCTCTGGTTGAGAAGTAGGATTAATTTTGTTTATGAGACTGCTGGATAGAGAGAATTACAGCTCATTCCACTAGGGCTGTCTCCTCTTCTTGGGCTTTCAAAGATGAAGCTTCTGTGGAACAGCTTTGCAAGGCTGCAACTTGGTCCTCTCTGCATACTTTTTCCAAATTTCATACTTTTGCCTCGGCTGAGGCCTCTTTTGGGAGAAAGGTTCTTCAAGCGGTGGTGCCTTCTGTTTAGGTCTGCCTGTATTGTTCACCCTCCCTGTTCATTCTCCTCTAGTTTGGGTATTGGTTCCCACTAGTAATTGAATGACATTGTGTACTCTCCATATCTTAGGAAAGAAAACAAAATTTATGCTTACCTGATAAATATCCACAACCCCACCCTTTATTAAGACAGTTATTTTTTTACTAAACATCAGGCACCTCTACACCTTTGTGTTATTCTTTTTCCATTTCCTTCGGTCGAATGATTATGGGTAGGGGAGTGACACTTAACAGCTTTGCTGTGGTGCTCTTTGCCTTGATATTTCCACTAGTAATTAAATTACGTTGTGGACTCTCCATATCCGGAAAGAAAGAAATTTATCAGGTAAGCATTTTTTTTTTATTTTTTTTTTAAATCTACCCCTTGCACAGCAAACAATTTAAAAATTAACCTGTTTCGCTAACTGCTTGCTTAAAACAGACAATCTTAATTTGACAATCAAGGCAGCAGACCCTCTCAAAAGCCATGTACATGAACTTACTCCTTTGCTATTTAAGTTATATCAGACAATAGATAGAGTATGTTGAAGCCGAAGTTATGATGATTCACAAACCTGGCAGAGAGTAAACTTTAGTATCTAATCACACTATCACTGTTAAATGACCAGTCGACTTTAAAATTAATGTTACATAATTCTGCACCATACTTTCCTTCCATGCTCTTCTTCAACAGAACGTCATTTGGCACGCTGTCTAATCATAGAGCAGCAGGTTGCACCACTTACGCAGCACGCTCCCGCCCTGGGTAAAGCTGTCAGCTACTTTACCCAGCACAGGAGCGTGCTACATATAGTGCAATGGAGCAACCACTGTGAAGCCAGAAGAGGCTAGTAGCCAGAGAGGTAAGTACGAGTTTGGGGTGTTAAATCTATCAATTCCTTTTTCTTTTGCAGGTGTCACAAGGTTAACGTTATATAAAATTCTAGACTTCCTTTATTTAAAAGGGCCATTCAATGTTAAAATATTTACATATCTAAAAAAAAAATATCTGCAAAAAATAAAATGGAAACACAAAATACATGGAAACTATCACATAAGTCTGACTGGTTTCAGTACTGAGAGCGTAATTATAGACTACCTACACAGGAGATACTCTTCTTATAAATCACTTAAATACATGCTGATTCATTAAAACCAAATTGCCCATAACTTTAACTCCTTAATTCCTAGATGAATTTTTTTGTTTTAGGAGCACGTATTGAAAGGAAACAAGAGTGGGTTACAACCAAAATTATCAGTTATACTTGATCTTTATATACACTTAATAGTTTAAACATATTAACATGGTGGTTTACTTCCTAATGGTAGCATAATGTAAAGCAAAACAGAATTAATTCTATGAACATATATGCGGTATCCAATATACTACAATCCATTCACAGTGGCATAATTGCATTGACTTTGCAGCAGGGTTTATTAGGCTACTCCTAATCAACAAAGCGTGAGCTACATGTAACACTACCCATGCACATAAAGACAACCTGTTACACTGTATTAAAGTAGCATAGTAGATGAAGTTGAAAAAAGGCAGAAGTCCAACGAGTTCAACGTATACAAATCTAATATACTTACAAAAAAAAACCTCCGGTTGAGCTTAAAATGAATCCCACTAAAAGGTGACGTGACCATTTAATACAAGCAATGATATCCATGAATTTTGTTTCTAGACAGAAATGTATCCAGACTATTTTTAAATGTATGTAGGGTATTTGCATTCACTACCTCCTTTGGTAATGAGTTCCACAATTGTATTGCTCTTACAGTGAAAAAACGTTTCCGTTGGAGGAGATTAAATCTCCTTTCCTCCAACCTTAAATTGTGACCTCTTGTCACAATCCGTTTTCTTGGAATAAACTTCTGCTATCTTTGTATATGGGCCTTGAATATATTCATATAAAACAATCATGTCACCTCTCAAGCGCCATTTTCCTAGGGAAAACAGACCCAGTTTGGCTAGCCTCTCCTTTCTCCATTCCCCTTATTAGCTTTCTGGCCCTTCTCTGAACTTTTTCTAGCTCTGCAATATCCTTTTTGCAATCAGTCCCCAGAACTGCACGCCATACTCAAAGTGAGGTCTTACCAGAGATATATATATAGTGACAGAATTATGCTTTCCTTGAATCAATGCCTCTTTTAATACATGCTAGTATCTTATTAGCCTTTGAAGCCGCTGCCCTGCATTGTGCATCCATCTTTAGCTTGTTATCTTTTACTACTCCCAAATGCCTTTCCTCCTCTGTTTGGGTAAGTCTTGTCCCATTTAAATAATATGGTGCCTGCTTATTTTTACGTCCAAAATGTAGAACCTTGCATTTTCCCGTATTAAATCTAATTTTCCATTTACCTGCCCATACTTCTAATTCTTGCAGATCCCTTTGTACCGAAAGTTCATCCTGCTCTAACCTAACGACCTTACTTAAAAGGACCAGTAAACACAAATTTTGCATAATCAACAAATGCAAGATAAGACAATACAATAGCATTTACTCTGAATTTCAAATGAGTAGTAGATTATTTTCTAACACATTTCAAAGTTATGTATATTTCCACTCCCCCTGTACCATGTGGTAGCAATCAGCCAATCACAAATGAATATACATAGTCTGAGTTCTTGCACATGCTCAGTAGGAGCTGGTGACTCAAAAAAGTGTAAATATAAAAGACTGTGCACATTTTTTAATGGAAGTAAATTGGAAACTTGCTTAAAATTACATGCTGTATCAGAATCATGAAAATGTAATAAAACCTGAGTGTCCCTTTAATTTAGTATCATCTGCAAAAATAGAGATGTTGCTATTTAATCCTTGCTCCAAGTCATTTATAAAAATATTAAAGAATAGGGCCCAGTACTGATCCCTGGGGGACTCCACTGATTACCTTTGTCCAATCTGAGTATGATCCATTCACTACTACTAGTTGCTCCCTATCTTTTATCCAGTTATTTATCAATGAGCTAACATGTTCAGCCAATCACAGTCCCTCAATTTTGTGCATTAATCTCTCATGTAGCACTGTATCAAACACCTTTGCAACATCTAAGTATATCACATCAACTGATTCCCCTTTATCTATATTTTTACTTCCTTGTAGAATCTAATTAGATTAGTTTGACATGATCTATTTCTCATAAAACCATGCTGATTTGAACTCAATCTTGTTTACACAAATTATTAATATTATTATTATTTATTTATGAAGTGCCATCATATTCCGCAGCGCTGTCCATTTAAATAATATAAAACTTGTAAAAGACAGGACAAAATTTACAAACACATACCCCTCTAGAAGGGTAGGAGGTTGAGAAACAGGAGGTGAGGACTGCAAGATTGAGAAAGATGTTAATGCAGAGTTAGATGAGGGAAATGTTGTTAGGTAAGAAATATTATTGAGTTGGGTGGTAGGCTTCACTAAACAGAAAAGTCTTCAGAGAGCATTTAAAGGAAGAAAGATTAGGGCAAAGCCTGACAGCACGAGGGAGAGTGTTCCAGAGGGTAGGTGCTGCACGACAGAAGTCCTGCAGTCTAGCATGAGAAGAGGTGATAGTCCCAGATGCAAGGAGCAGGTCATTGTTGGATCTTAGTGGGCGGGCTGGAGTATACTTGTTGATTAGAGAGGATAGGTAGAGGGGAGCGGTGATGGTGAGCGCTTTGTATGCAAGAGTGAGAATTTTGAATTTAATTTTGCTGTGGGGAGCCAATGAAGGGGCTCGCAGAGAGGTGCAGCACATACAGAGCGATGGGAAATGTGGATCAGCCTGGCAGAGGCATTTAGGATGAATTGAAGGGGGAGAGGCGGGAAAGAGGAAGGCCAGTAAGTAGGTTATTGCAGTAGTCAAGTCGGGAAATAACAAGGGAGTGGATTATTTGCTTTGTGGTGTTAGCGCACAGAAAAGGTTGAATCTTGGAAATATTGAGTAGATGGTTGCGGCAGGATGTAAAAAGCGTTTGGATATGGGGGATGAAGGATAGATTTGAGTCAAGTGTACACAGAGGCAGCGGACTTGGGGAAATGGTGATGCCGTCAAAAAAAAAGTCGCAAGTCGGCGTAGAGCTTGAGGGGGGGGATAAGAAGGAGCTCAGTCTTGGACATGTTAATCTTTAGGTGGTGAGAGGCCATCCAGGAAGAAATACCAGATAAGCAGTCGCTGACATGGGAGAGAGAGCAGGGGTGGAGAGGTAGATCTGGGTGTCATCAGCATCAAGGTGATATTTGAAGCCATAACTGTTGATAAGTTTACCCAGCGAAGAAGTATAAATGGAGAAGAGTAGAGGACCAAGAACAGATCCTTGAGGTACTGCAACAGACAGAGGCATAGGAGAGGAGTCGCCACTAGCAAATGACACAGAAAAAGACCTGTGAGAAAGATAGGAGTGAATCCAGGAAAGAGCAGTGTCACAGAGGCCAAAAGAGCTAAGGGTCTGTAGGAGGAGGGGTCGGTCAACTGTGTCGAAAGCAGCTGAGAGGTCAAGTAAGATGAGTATAGAGTAGTGGCTAATATTTTTAGCAGAGAGAAGATCGGATTACAGTGGTACAGTGGGTCAAGCAAGGAGTTGGCGGACAGGAAGTGGGTTAGGCGATTGTAAACTAGTTTTTCAAGGAGTTTTGATTTTAGTGGAAGCAGTGATATAGGGCGGTAGCTTTCAAGAGAATTAGGGTCAAGGGAGGGTTTTTTTTTTGTTGTTTTTTTTGAGTATGAGAGTGACTTTTGCGTGTTTGAGAGAAGATGGGAATGAGCCGGTAGAGAGAGAGATAGGTTAAAGATGTGAGCAGGAGTGAGGGTGGAAGATAGGGAGGGTATTACATGGTAAGGGATAGTGTCGAGCGGGAAGGTAGTGAGGCGTGAGGAAAGAAGGCTGGTATTAGTTTTGAAAAATTTACAGATGACCTCGGAAAGGGAGGATTAGTTTTGAAAAATTTACAGATGACCTCGGAAAAGGGAGGATTAGGTATCCCGAATGTTCACTACTATAATTTGGATGTACTCACTAAAATCGCTATTTTGGGGATCTGAAAAATAAAATATAAAAGTTAAAAAATACAAATTTTAAAAAAAAAAACTTCAATCACCTTAGCACCCAGGTGGGAAAGTGCTTAACACTCAAAGGGTTAAAGAATGGGAAAAAGTTCATCTGAAATTCATAGGAGACTTTTTAGACCCGTTAAATAGAAAACTAAGATCTTTTGCAGAAATTCAATCTAAATGTATATTGCCCGATACCTACTACTTTGCCTATGGACAGGTAATACACTATATTAGAGAAGTTTGGAAGAAATCACTGAATATTTGGGAACCACATTTTCTAGCTAAAACTTTCCTATTATATAGCAAAGGAAAATATACGTACTCCATAATTTACAAAACTCTGTTGGACTCAAATGTTAGTAAATACAAGGAAAATTTAATAGAGGGCTGGAAGAAAAAGGCTGAATATTCATTTAACACAGAGGAGATAGATAGAAGCCTCAAACTTATCCAACAAGTCACTTGTGACGCATATTTCAGGGAATCCCAGATGAAAATAGTGCATAGATTTTATGCAACACCAAGAAGCGTTAGTAAATGGCTTAAAGGGACACTGAACCCAAATTTTTTCTTTCGTGATTCAGATAGAGCATGCCATTTTAAGCAACTTTCCAATTTACTCCTATTATCAAATGTTCTTCATTCTCTTGGTATCTTTATTTGAAAAGCAAGAATGTAAGTTTAGATGCCGGCCCCATTGTTGGTGAACAAACTGGGTTGTTCTTGCCGATTGGTGGATAAATTCACCCACCAAAAAACAAGTGCTGTCCAGGGTCTGAACCAAAAAAAAAAAGCTTAGATGCCTTATTTTTCAAATAAAGATAGCAAGAGAACGTATTAAATTGATAATAGGAGTAAATTAGAAATTTGCTTAAACTCGCATGCTCTAACTGAACCACAAAAGAAAAAATGTGGGTTCAGTGTCCCTTTAATTGCAAAAATGAATGTATTAAATATAAATGTGTAAAACCCATCTTTAAAAAGGGACATTACACAATAGATTTTTATTTGCATAAATGTTTTGTAGATGTACCATTTATATAGCCCATACAGTTTAAAAAAAAAAATGGATAGTTTTGCTTATATTAAATAACATTGTTCTGATTTTCGATCTCCTAACCAAGCCGCAAAGTTTTAGGAGAACACTGACATATACCTAGTCCAGCTTGCTTCTGTTTGTGCAAATGGTCTTTTCAAAGAAGGGGGGGGGGGGGGGAGTGTAATATTTCCCACTTGCAGTGGGTGTTCCAGTGACCTTTTAAACAGAGCTAAACTGGAGTTTTTACACAGATTTATACTGGATTTTTATATCAGTATCTGTGCATATTATTCTTTATAGTAGTGTATTACATGCAGTTATATGAAAATTGGTGTATACTGTCCCTTTAAAACATTATTTGTGAGAATGCCCAAAGATCAATCAATTATGGGCCAAAATTGGCTTTTGGATTTATAAAATGTTAAAAATACAAATGACGTTTAATAGCACTATATACTTATCTAATAAAACAACGAAAGGAGAGGGAAAAATGTTTTTGGCAATAGTGAACTTGATGGCTAGGAAATATATAGTAAAAGCATGGCTATCGCCAAATACCCTGGGGGTTAAGGAGATTATAGCAGCACTTAAAAAGGGACAGTCAACACCCGGCAGAACTTAATACCATCATTTAGATACTCAGAATAAGATGGGCCTGCACCACCCCATGTCAAATACCTCTAACGATATGAAGTAATCGTCCACAGCACATACATTTTTCAGCTGTAGACATGGCCGCCAAACTCCTCCCCTTCTTCCTTCATCACCCTTCTCTATAGAACTCAATGCTCGTTCGTGTTCTTGCTAATGCGCATTAGTCCAAATCGTTAGAGGTATTTAACAGGGGAGGTGGTGCAGGGGCATCTTATTCTGAGTATCTAAATGATGGTATTAAGTTCTGCCGGGTGTTGACTGTCCCTTTAAAGAACAATTAACTATTGAGGTGTTTGATGTATTATATGAAAGGGAATTAAGAATAACAAAGTTCATAGATAAATGAAGTATCTTTATTAAGTCATTGGAGACTTCTGTGCAGGAACAAATCATATCTCCACTACTGTGTGGTAAAAAAGATCAAATTGATTGGGGTAAAGAATTAAACCTAAAGGCCCTTTTTTAAAGTATTCATGGGGAAGGAGGTTAAGATACATCATAAACAGGTATTAATTCAGAGTACTTATGAGATTTAAACTTCGTACCTGTAACATTCTTAATTAATACTGTTAATAGGGGCGCTTTAAAGAGACACTAAACTCAATTTTTTTCTCTCATTCATATAGAGCATGCAATTTTAAAGCAACTTTCTAATTTACTCCTATTATCAATTTCTTCGTTCTCTTACTATCTTTATTTAAAAAGCAGGAATGTGATGCATAGGAGCCGGCCCATTTTTGGTTGAGAACCTGGCTTATGCTTGCTTATTGGTGGGTAAATGTCAGCCTCCAATAAGCAAGCATTATCCATGGTGCTGAACCTAAAATGGGCTGGCTGCTAAGATTTACATTCATGATTTTCAAATAAAGATAGCAATAGAACAAAGGAAAAAAAATGATAATAGGAGTAAATTAGAAAGTTGCTTAAAATTGCATGCTCTGATTCATGAAAGAAAATTGTTTCAGTGTCCCTTTAAGTAAAATCACAGATAGGGAGAGATTTATTTTTGTTCCTGCACACTACTATTCGAGTTCTAATAAAGGACCCATGAAATGAGTTTAACCCAGAAGGATTTAATGCAGATAGCCATTTTATAATCGATAAATACTAGATTTATTTTGGATTACATGGCACAAACTGTTTTAAGCTTAGTATGTTTGCGCTAAAATATAGGAGTATAACATAATAGACTTCACGAGAATTGCTATATAAATCTGCATATATCTATATGACAGTGTAATATGTTTTATGTCTCTAATAAGATACTCAACTGCTGTTACAGACCTGATATCATGCATGTATTAGCTGAAGTCTCTATATTGTACTTCTACGTAATATGTATTTCCTCACTGTAAAATTCTTTGATTCTTTTCTGGTGACGTTTCTCACTGTCACCCAATTACTAGATTAGCCATACAGCTTGCTGGTGTGTGAGATAGATAGATAGATAGATAGATAGATAGATAGATAGATAGATAGATAGATAGATAGATAGATAGATAGAGAGGATAAGATAAGAGATAAGAGATAAGAGATAAGAAGAGATAAGAAGAGAAGATAAGATAAGATAGATAGATAAGATAGATAGAGAGATATATAGATAGATATATATACACACACCTTATATTTTTTTAAGTTAGGGACCCAATATTTTAAAAATTCCACAGTAAAAGGTTTCCATAAGTGTTAGAATATAGAAACCAGTGTGTGAAACATATCAGTGTAAATATATTGGCACAATGGGAGGTTTTTGGTTTTATCCATAAGTGAAAATGATTATGGTTTTGTTTAGTATTTTTATTATAAAAATAAATATATCCAAAAGGTGAAAAAGTTCTCGTTACAATAAATCTATGTAAAGCACACTTTGGCTACTGTTTTAAAACCAACAGCTTGAGGTCAGTAAAATCCATTTGCACGGTTAACATACACATGTATATGTAAGTAAACATGCAATAATAAAATGCTTTTACATATTAGAGCACTTTTAATTCCCTTTAAGGAATCCTGCCAAATCTCTTTCACAGATACAGTATCAAAAACGATATATCCTTTTAAACCAAGTGCCCCCACCACCCCTTTACTCCAGGTAAGCAAACAAGTATTATCCTTTTAAATAACTGTGGCAAACCCACTTCTGTGACGTGCATAAAGCTTTATGAAGCCCTAAGGAGCAACCCCTGAACCTGGCTACAAAGTTACAAAATTAAATCAGTTTTAAGCATTGCTAGATTACGCCCTCTCCCAGAGAGCCGCATAACACAGAAATTTAACAACACTACTAAAATAATCTCACCTCTATGCCTTGTAATCACTCAAGACATTAAACGATTGAGAGCGGGAGCGAAACAGGAAACGGAAACCGATTCTGTTCCTCTTCCGGTACTAGGAAACTAGTCAGCGCCAAGCAAAGGTCCAAACACAAAATCTACCCGCCCCTCCATCGCCATCTCTAAAGCCTATTGGACAAGAGGTCGCAAAAGAGCCGTCTCGCATTCTTATTAATGCAGTGCGTTTGCGTAGTATAAAAATGAAACAGCAGCCAACTTCAGGGGGCGGGGCCATTGTCAGGAGAACATAAGACATTAGGTCAGTTTATAGTTTAGATTTAATTCGCGTTTTTGTGACACCGATTCTTGCGCAGTATAATAGCGCACGTCCAGTATTTATATATGTTTTCGGTAACGTTAGTATGAAGCCTATCGGAAATAACTAAATTATATCGGGAATGTACTATAATATAAATATGATCAGTTCGAGGAATACAAAGATATATGAATCAAAACATATAAAATATGCAATAACGCACTGCAATGTATAATATTTGCATTGTATTGGCAAGCATTAATGGGACACTAAAGTTAATCTTTAAGGACTCAAAGCATGCAATTTTCAGCAACTTTCTAATTTACTCCTATTATCAAAATGTCTTCATTCTCTAGGTATCTTTATTTTAAAAGTAGGTATATATCCTTAGGAGAACCTGATTGGTGGCTAAATGTATCCACCAATCAGCAAGTGCTAGCTTGGATCTAACCAAAAATGGTCCGGTGATCTACCATAATCTACTTCTTTGTCAGAACCTGCTACCTCTGACTGTGCATGTTCTGTATTACATAATCGCACTCCACATATGTCAAATAGGAATGTGTGGAATGTGATTATGTAAATCGGCAACATGCGCACTTAGAGGTAGCAGATTCTGACAAGGCAGTTGTCGGATTTTTGCTGTCGCTATAAGATGCGTGCATGCTCAGTTGAAATTGACTGTGACTACTTTGAAACAAATTAAAAGTGCACATATTTATTTATATATATATAGGTATATATATATATATATATATACAGGACAAAGTTCAATCAGTTTTCGCGGTGATGGTCGCATTTTTCATCACTGTGGCGAGATTGAATATTATATGCACTTTTAATTTGTTTCACAGTATTCAGTCAATTTCAACTGAACATGCGCGCATCTGGTAGCGGCAGCAAAATCCAACACAACTTCCTTGTCAGAATCTGCTACTCTTGAGTGTGCATGTTGCTGATTTACATAATCACATTCCACACATTGCTATTTAACATATGTGGAGTGCGATTACATAAGGCAGTCAGAGGTAGCAGATTCTGATAGAACACCGAGGCCTTACCTTAAATTCCTACTTTTTCAGTAAATTAGAAAGATGCTTAAAATTACATGCTCTATCTGAATCATGAAAGAAAAATATTGGGTTTAATATCCCTTTAAAAAAAAAAAAATATTCAGCATGTTTATTGTTTTATTATCTCTGCTGTGACCAGTAAGGCCAGATATAAATGAGCTGCTACAAATTACTGTGTAGCATGTTGCAAGGTTACTACTAAATTCTGCAAGATACTCTATGGGGCAATGGAAACAAGCACGTAGGCTAAAGAACAAAAGGTATTCATGCTGTTTACAAAGCAATCAGGTGGATTGTATGACACATTGTGAGCAATAAATCAAAGATCAAGTGGCCCAAAGAGTGAAAAGGACTACAGAACAGCAGATGGACCTCACACTGGTGACTGATCACTGTAAATAGTATGATACGTAGATGCAAGAGAACAAAGTCTACTGTAAACTGCAAAAGCTGCTTGGATGAAAAAGACATGAAGGGAAAACATTGCACTTTCTTTCATATAGGTGGTGAGAGTCCATGAGCTGTTATGTATAGGATATACATTCCTACCAGAAGGAGGCAAAGGTTCCCAAACTTCAAAAACCTATAAACCCCCTCATACCTCAGTCTAAACGTTGCCTCCTTTGGGGGTGGTCGAAGCATAATGATGTGCTTGATTTATTCAGTAAAAAGCGCTTCAGAGCATATTGAAGCCCAGTTCACCTCAGAGTACAGTGCTTGTCAGAGGGATGTGAATGGAGTACTGTCCCATGACACTATGTTTTCGCCTTATGGGAAATCCTTCTTGGGCTATCTGTAAATTCAGTCAAAAGGATTCATCTTCTGCCTCCCTTTACAGATCGCTGTTATACTCCTACCCCCCAGGGCAGAACATGCTGTGATCTGAGATATCATCGCAGAAAATGCAACATATCTGCAGAAAGAATGTGACATAGGCAGGAACTATTAGCACTTTCACTTCACTGCTCCATTTCAGGCTGTTCTCTTCAAACAGAGATATGCTCTGGCTACACTGTGTAAGTTTTTATTTATTGTTGACTGGCTCTCTGATATTTTTCAACCCGCCCCCTAGCCTTTCCCGGTCTGCAAAGCTGTGACTTCTGAATATGGCCGCATAGAACTTTGCTCCAAATCGAAGGACACATTCCTCAGCAAATCCACCAAGCCACAGGACCTGAAACGAGGTGAAAACACCATAACCCACCTCATGGAGCTCAAGTGTATTGAGTGATACCAACAGAGACAAGAAAGAAAGTCATGGACCACTCCGGAACAACAGAAGTACAGGCCTCATTCCTAAATGTGCACTTGTTAATAGCGCCGCCGGCAACTGAACTCCTAACCCATCACACACTGAGTCCCACGAAGCCTGCAATAAGGTATTAACACCTAACATCACCACACTGGGACTGGGTGTAATCAATCGGTGGCGGACCACCCCGATTTAAAATTTAGGCTTAAACATCGCACTTACAAGACACGCCAATAGGCCCAACTGTGTATTTATCTGCCGCAATAGAGAAGATAATTGTAATGATATAGTTGTTTTTTATAAATTGGATCACAACTGCAGAACAAATGTAAGATACTTATAGGTAAAATTGGTGTTTGTATCACTTATGACAGTACGACTACTTATAGGTAAAGTAGAGAAAATAGTCAATAGTGAGAAATGAATGCAGAAGTAAATAATGGTCAATCTGTAACGAAGGATGATATGCCAGACTAAAATATGTTCATGCCTGGACAACTAGTATTAAAGTCAAAAGTAACAAATTCAGATCAGGCATAAGTAACTGGCTTGCTGTAGCTGGAGGAAAACCCAAGGAGCACTGATCTGAATAACTGAGGTAAGAGGGACTTCCTCCAATATGACATTGTTAGGGGGCGGATCCAAAAGCTGCGTACAGAAAGCAGATTCAATACAAAAATCCAATACCTTCAGAGGCTAATGGAACCTACTCCTAGTGTGGCGTTACATGCAGGGTGGAGCCAAAGTCTGTGAACGGAAAATACAGTGACAACAATTCAATATGTGGTTGATGGAGTAACCATTGTATTTCTAAAACAATAGGGAAAAGAGGAGATGGTAAGACATCAAATGTAATATATTCAACATGCCCATAAGGTGTCTTAGCTAGTATAGGAATGGTTTGATGAGTAATGGGCTCAGTTTTTTATGCTAGAACCATAAGTGACACATATGGAGACAGGTTTATGCTTCAAAATCAAAGGAATTTTATTTTTATCAACTAAAGATTTATCAATAAAGTTGCCGTATGTTTTGCAATCTATTATAGTCTCAGTAGTCAGGTTGTCTTGTTCCCACTGCAAAAATAGAAACAAAAGACAGTAATAAGGTATTTTGTCAGTGGGTTGAGAGTACTTTTCTTATTCTTCAGAAGAGTGGGGCAGTCCTTTACTGTATGAGCTAGATTAGCACAATACATACATAATTGCTTGTTTCTCCTACGATTTCTTTCTTCAGTGGTCAAGGGACCCCTGATAACCGCTTCAGTGGTTTTGGAGGTGGAAGGTGAATGGGTGGTACTGGTTATCTCCTGTAGTGAATGGGTGGTACTGGTTATCTCCTGTAGTGGTTCTCGGAATGACAGCATTCTGACTTCCTCTCTTTTAAAGGGACAGTCTACACCAGGATTTTCATTGTTTAAAAAGCTAGATAATCACGGAGGCGGAGCCAGCTTCTAAAGCAGTCAGACGTGTTTCTGTGAAGCTCTGGGCTCTCAGATACGAATACAGAGATTAATTCATATATAAAGAACCTGAACTTCTTCTACTGCTCAACAGAATATAACTACTGGTTAAGGCACACTCAAAGAAACAAAAGGCATATCATATTAGGGATATTTCATTAATATATCCACTTCAGATGCGCCACATGGAGCTACTGAACTACTTTTACTCTCAATTATTACAGCCATAATGGAAGCCCTACAAGCTTGGGAACAGCGCACTTATCGACTTCTGGAGAGGCATTTTCAGAGCCTAACTGAGGACATACTATTGATCCTAGATTCCCTATCTCTGCCACTACAACAGGAGCCCAGGAGTGCTAACCCTCGGCTGATTAGTAGGAACAGCGCTGTTACAGAAAGGAAAACTGTGTGCCAGCCGGAGATCCAGAATGGATCAGCTCCTTCACTACTAGTGGGCTGTGTAAATAATCAACCACCAGATGCACCTCAACTTGCAGATCCCATGGTCTCATCTCCCGCTCGGGACCTGAAGGATATGACCGAACCACGAGGCTGGGAAATACATATGAAAGATCCAGCTGCCTATTTTAATATGCGGGCGGCTCCAAGCTTTCCCTACCACAAGAAAAAGATCGTAGAGATGCGGGCGGAACCCAGCTCCTTTTGCCTCACGGAGAAAGCTCTAAATTTTCTACCTAGAGCCATAATGTCCTGCACCAGAGTGGGTGGTTTACCTCGTCCTATATGGGACACAATTTTTGTTTTCAGCAGGAATCTAGTACACACACAACGGAGCAAGCTGGACAAATGCGGTGTGGGTTAGTAGGAATTTTCCTTGCTATATAGTGGAGGATAATTTAATCCATTTCAGGACCGTTGTCCCCAGAACATTGCAGGTCTATAGTTTACTACATCAGTGGATTGTTTTTGTTGAACTGAGACTTTTTTCTTTTTTTTTTTCTTTCATCTATAGCCCACGACTAATTGACAAGCTTTTCCCCCCATACCTGAACTAACACTATACATATTGGGATTACTGCTTAATGGTATAAATATAATATAAATATAATGGTAACAGTATGTGCGACATATTAGCCCCAATATATCTATAGATTTTTTTCTTTTTTTTTTTTTCTTAGATGTGTTACTGTAGCTTTGAAACTTCTGCCTTTTAGTTATGGGACATATACCTTTAGTTCTCTTACATAGTGTACCCCTACTACATACACGTAAATGGCGACCCCATTGCTTGAAATGTTAGCATAATTACTTGTGATTATATCCGGTACATAAACAGAGGGTCCTCTGCAATGAGCTTCTCTACTTGTACTTTACAAATCATGCCCACATAGTCTGTAATGTGCTAGGAAATAACTATTATATCTTGAAATACTTTTGTTCCCACCTCTTTATAGTTTATTGTATCATGAGATGGTTGTGTTTTCCCTATTGTATTGCGATATATTAGATATATGGGATGAGTTGAATGTATTATGCTGGGTTTGTTTACAATTTGAAACCTCTTTTGATTAGTTAAATATAAAACCCTTATCATCTTTGGAAAAAAAGAGGAAAAAAAAGAGAAAAAAAATAGGGTAAAGAAATTGTTTACTTGTTGTAGAGAACTCTTTTCTCCATACATCTAGAACAGAGTTTTAGTACATGTTCGGGACTCTCGTTGAAGTTTGTCAAAGCTTGTTGTCCATCTCGTTTATTGGGACTTTTGTGCTTTGCAGTAGCTTATAGATATTTAACTACTAGTTCAATCGTTATTAATAGCAGCTTTTAAGAATTCTGGCCCAGAGATCCCTATTACATGGGTAAACAGTCGTTATACTATGCTAACCAATTTTTGTTATTTTGCTGTTTATGTTTAATACACTCTTGCAGTAATCTATTTTAATCTATATGTATAAGATGATTTTAAATGTGGTACTATGTTGGGTAGGAGGATGGTGTGAGGTGCAGTTCATGTTTATGTTAACATTATGAGACCCTGTATCACTCTTTACATGCTCTGATCCCTTGCAATATAGAAACATTAGATACAGCCGACTGCCTTCCACTTCCTAGCTAACAGACTTACCCACCTATCCCATGTTCTTTGCCATAAAAATAAACTAAGACCGCCTCAATAGAGCTTATATATACTGATGTACACCCGCTGCACTACCCAACTGTGTGAGCGCAGCATTTAAATGACTCTATAGACCCATAGCAAGAGTCTTCACCTTGTTACAATAAGCTAATTTACTCTGCTGCAACACAACTCCCCCCAGATTAAGCATATCAATGTAGTATCAATTTATTATTGTACATAATAGTCTATATAGGTTTCGGCACACAGAGGTTAATCAGCTTGTGCATATTTCTGTCACAATGTTCCTAAAGAAGGTTTAGATTCTAATGGCAAACACTCATATTATGAGTGTAAGTAGCTCCCCCCCCCCTTTTGTGGCACAATCTAGTTTGTGTCACTTCAGACACAAGCATTTATATAATAGCTGAAACCAAGGCCTGGGAACCTAGTTATGTATTTCTGTTGGTTTATTAATGAACCACTTCTGCTCCTCACTGGGTATATTGGAGTAAGCTGTGCTGCCTAGATAGCTACTGGTCATCCATAGGAACATATAGGTATGATCCATGGGATTGTCTCTTAACTGCTATGGTATACCTTTATATGCTGTGGATGTGTTAGTGATCCAGATGCACCTAACAACTAACCGCACCTCGTATCTTGGTTGTGCTTGCTCTCCCCCATTAGTGCTAGCCTTAGCCTACCATTTATTTTTACTTAGATATGCTCATCCTTGTTTTTCAACTCTTTCCTTTTCTGAGTTAAAAGACCTAGTTTGAAGTGAATACTCCCATCCCTATACATAGCCACACTTATTTAGCTAAACCGCTCCTGTAGTAGCAAGCTAATGACCCATTTTTGAGTACACACTAGAGCCTCAAACTCATCTGTCCCAATTTTGTGGACATACACTCCCTTTTATATCACCACTACTCTCTGTGGCTACTTGGGGGCAAATATGTCTCTGTTTTGGGCGTTACTACTCACACTGAATTAACTAGCTCATGACTTACATGGATGGGTTATGTGATACATCCGTTTCACTTCACTACTCTAGTTACGGCCTGGATTGAGTGTTTTTGATGGATAATGATATATGTGGTTTTAAAACACATAATGGATGCTTATTTCCATCTAATTGGTTATTTACCCCATATGCTTAGCATTAAAATTTGTTCTAGATTTGATATTAATCCTCCCAAGTAGCATCAATTTATTTATACAACATAAATCCCCTACGGTCATACTCTCTGTTTCTTACCCAAATCTTTTGATCTGTCAGACACCAATTGGTACATACGGACATCCCACCCTGCAACTTATTTGCTGGTAACTACTTTAGAAGTTTTGCCACACTCCTCATTGCATTAATATATATGGCTCCGCCCCTCCACCCTTTTCCTTATCTACAGAGCGGCACTTGCCCACTGATATACCCCCCCCCCAAGCTAAGTATTCATCTCTTTTGTTTTGGAAGCTCCTAAAGAGCTGACCATCAGCTAATTTTTACATTCATAGTTCATTTGGCCTGAAAGTGGGCTCCTAACTGGTCAGTTTCTCATGCTATTCTATTGTAAAATCGAGGTTTCTTTAGCCTACTTAGTGTGCCATATGTATTTTTCTTTTTGTTGTGAAAAGGTGTTCAATGTTTTATGTTTATTATGCAAAACCTCAATAAAAATAATAAAAAATAAAAAAAAAAGATAGATAATCCCTTTATTACCCATTCCCTAGTTTTACACAACCAACACAGTTATATAAATAAACTTTTTTCCTCTGTGATAACCTTGTATCTAAGCCTCTGTAAACTGCCCCCTCTATATGACATGCATGAACTAACACCCTCTAGTGGTGAAAAACTGTCAAAATGCCCAAGAGAAGAGGCGGCCTTCAAGGGCTTAGAAATTAGCATATGAACCTCCTAGGTTTAGCTTTTAACTAAGAATACCAAGAGAACAAAGCAAAATTGGTGATAAAAGTAAATTGGAAAATTGTTTAAAATCACATTCTCTATCTGAGACATGAAAGTTTATTTTGGACTAGACTGTCCCTTTAATCTTCTGTCGATCTGAATGCTAAGTTTCATCAGTGAATCTAGAGTCTTAGGTTAGTCTGTACAAGCTAGCTCGTCTTTAATAGTTTCTGTAAGACCTATTCTAAATTGGTTTCTAAGTGCAATAGGATTCCACTTGGAGTCAGTAGCACATTGCTTGAAATCAGTTATATACTCTTCGACAGGCCGCTTGCCTTTTCTTAAGCTGCAAATGGTGGCTTCTGCTGTCATTTGTATATTTGTATCCTGATACAATTCATCCATACAGTTCAAGAAATCCTGCAAAGAGCCTAAAATCGGATCTTCATTCTCAAAGAACGACTCAGCCCAGACCCTAGGTTCATCTCTGAGGAAAGAAATCAATGTCAATACTTTCACCTGTTCAGTTCAGTATGTCTTAGGCTTTAAACTAAACAATAGGAGACAGGCATTTTTTAATTGCCGGTACTTCTTCCTATCACCAGAATAAGGTTCAGGAAGAGACACTTGAGGTTCTGGGGTAGGTTCAATTTGAGTGGCCTTTAGTGCTATAGATTCTCTGATAATTTTGCGTAATGATTGATTCTCCACTTCAAGATCTCTGAAATTTTGCCTCAATCTGGTCTACTTTCTGAGCCAGATTATACACAAATTGTGGGAGTTCTGCTGGATTCATTCCTTTTTTTATTTTTATGGCTTAGAATTATGTAATGATATAGTTGTTTTTTATAAATTGGATCACAACTGCAGAACAATTGTGAGATACTTATAGGTAAAATTGGTGTTTGTATCACTTATGACAGTACAACTACTTATAGGTAAATTAGAGAAAATAGTAAATAGTGAGAAATTAATGCAGAAGTAAACGGTCAATCTGTAACGAAGAATGATATGCTAGACTAAAATCTGTTCATGCCTGGACAACTAAGTATTAAAGTCAAAAGTAACAAATTCAGATCAGGCGTAAGTAACTGGCTTGCTGCAGCTGGAGGAAAACCCAAGGAGCACTGATCCGAATAACTAAGGTTAGAGGGACTTCCTCCAATATGACAATGTTAGGGGGCGGAGCCAAAGGCCACTTACAAAAAGCAGATTCAATACAAAGATCCGATACCTTCAAAGGCTAATGGAACCTCATCCAAGTGTGACGTTACATGCGGGGTGGAGCCAAAGTCAGTGAACGGAAAATACAGTGACAAAGATTATTTGTAGGTAATAAGTTGAAGTGACAGCGAAGGAAGCAAGATGGTAAGTGCAAGCTGTCGAAGTGTACTGAAGCTGGAATAGGTAGGTTCCTACCCTGATAGCAGCAGAGACAATGATACAGGTGCTGACAGGCAAGTTAACTTCTCTGATGTAGGAGCTGCAGTTCTGTAGAGTCCTGTAAGTTCTTGATTACACTTGATCGTCTTTTGGTAGGTGAAGTTTATTCTTGCCATGAATGAATAATACAATCCAGTAAGAAAGCTAAGAGCTTGTGAACAGAAAATGGAGAAAATCCACAAACAGACAAAGGAAGTCTGAGAGAGCTTAGGATACGAGCTAGCATGCAGTTACAACAATCACAAAATTCTAAGCACCTGAGAAAAGGTGCCTGCAAGATTTAAAGGGGAAGAGGGATGGGCCAGAGGGAAAGGTCCCTGGCAATAATAGTACTGCCTCATAGGCCTTTGAGCACATTCAAGACACAAAACTGAATGCTGTAAAAAGACATTACACTAATATCCTATGATGATTATTGATACACGCGTAATACTGTATCAGCTCATATGAACCTTCAAGACACACTAATGGATTGTACATGAAACATAGGATCCCCATGGAAGCTTCTCACATAACCAAGATGAAGTAAGTGAGCATTTTCACAACTATACAAACCACGCACAGGATTTGCCAAAATCATTACAGGTGTAGTAAATGCTCTTTCACCATCTCTGAAGTCCTCACAACTCCCAGTACTACTGGAAAGCATATGAGCTTAACAACAGGCCACAGTCATATACTGCAACCTTCATATATCCTCTTAATTAAGAGACTTTACACTACAATCCTGCAAAATTCTTAAGGCTCACACAAGAAGCATTGACACTAATACTTAACCTCCTGAGGTCGTTATACCTCAAAAGCAATTCCCTCTGTCATACTAATCTATAAGGGTAGCTAAATGGCATCAAGACGTACACCACAGCCCAATAAACCTAATAAGGGCCCAGCAACATCTAGCACTAAGATGAACAATTTCTTCAAAGTTCTTGAGGCCTCTACAACAGACACCAAAAGCACGCAAGAACCTTAAAACACCTGTCCCGATATGGACCCCTCTTCTCCCCTAACGAAAGCTGACCTCCATAATAAGCTGACTTTGCAACCTTTCTCACTCAAGTGGGTAAGCTAATCAAAGACGGACTAACAAAAGTAAAAAAAGACATCTGATTTGGGGGACAGAGTGGTGCAAATAGAGGAAGACATGGAGCAATACAACACAGAGGTAGACCTACAAAACCGTACCCTTCAAGTACATGATACCCTGATACAGCAATTACAGACACAGGTGGAAGACCTCGATAACAGAGGGCAACGCCAGAACCTCTGAATCAGGAGAATATCAGAAAAAGTTATACCATCCCAAATCTCACAGCACCTACAACAACTATTTAATTTCATCCTTCAAGATGATACATCAACAATACAGTTCGAAAGAGCCCAACAGGCATTGCGCCCCAAGCCACAAATAAACCACCCAGAGACATAATTCTAAGATTCCAAAGCTTTAACCCCTTAACGACCAAGGACGTACAGGGTACGTCATACAAAAACTGTCACTTAATGACTAAGGATGTACTCTGTACGTCCTCAGGGGTTTCAAGAGGTGGAAGCGATTGTGATCACTTCCAGCCGCCTTAAGGGTATTTCAGTGATGCCTCGATATTAAGGCATCGTGCAATACCTTTTTTTTAACAACCAATGTAGAGAGCCACTCTGTGGCCATCTCTGCATCGGCCAGCGATGGTGCCGATCATTGGTGGGTGGGAGCCATAGCAGGGAGGCGGGCGGGCAGCCCATCGCTGGAGGATATCCGGTGCTGTAGGAAGAGGGGGGTGGGATCGTGCAAGGGGGCGCCGGGAGCGGGTAGGATCGCTACACTATGGAACTGTAAAGTGAAAAGAAAGGAGGGAGAGGGGGTGATAAGTGTTGTCAAAGGGATCTGGGAGGGGGTGGGGGGTAGGTTATTGAGGGGGGCAGCTACACTATCGCTAATCTTGAAAAATAATGCTTTGGAAATAGCAAAGTGCTACTTGTACTTTTTGCCCTATAACTTGCAAAAAAAGCAAAGAACATGTAAACATTGGGTATTTCTAAACTCAGGACAAAATTTAGAAACTATTTAGCATGGGTGTTTTTTGGTGGTTGTAGATGTGTAACAGATTTTGGGGGTCAAAGTTAGAAAAAGCCTGTGTTTTTTTCATCATATTTTATAAAAAAAATTATAGCAAATTATAAGATATGATGAAAATAATGGTATCTTTAGAAAGTCCATTTAATGGTGAGAAAAATGGTATATAATATGTGTGGGCACAGTAAACAAGAAGAGGAAAATTACAGCTAAACACAAACACCTCAGAAATGGAAAAATAGGCCTGGTCCTTAACAGTAAAGAAAATTGAAAAGTGATCCGGTCACTAACTGGTTAAAGACAAAGAAAGAATTATGACTACTCCAAATTTCCTTTGAAAGAGATACTATACAGATATTCGCCGACCTGAGTACCATCACCCTGGCCAAACGCAGGGAAGCCAAATATCTGACCAATCACCTTCAAAAACTCAATACCCTATCAATGGGCCTTTCCATTTTTCCTTAAATTACTACAAGACTCTCAGATCATCACATACAGCACGCCAGAAGATCTAGATCAATTCTACAAATGCCTAAGCATTCCAGCCCCAACAATACTCTCCCTAAAACCAGTCAATGCATCAGATTACGCAACATCATCTCCTCCACCCAAACCACAGCGAACAGCCAGGACAAAAGTTACCAAAAAGACCAGCAAGACCATGCAAAAAGCAAGCTACACAGATGAAGATCCTACTTGAACACTTTCTACACTATGAACTTTAAGGACCCTACTAGATACACCAATTGGTGAAGCATATCAATCTCATTGTGAACCTATCTAATTTGAAACCAGTATTGTGTTTGACACCAATACTCATTCTCTCTTCCTGCAGAGAATTCTCATTTAAAATAGTTATTATACCTACACCCACTACCATTACCCTGTCCTAATGGATACATATAACATATTGACCCCTTTTCAGATGGAAACTGCCCATCATAGTTAGAGCTGCGCATCTTCACCTGTCTCACGATTCGATTCGATTACGATTATCATCGTAACGATTCGATACGATTCGATTCTACGATGCATCGCGATGCATCACGATTACTGCACTATTTCTGCCCAATTTTTAAATTTTTCAGAAAAAATAATTCAAGCAGTCAAAATATTGAAATAAACTCTTTTTTTATTTTATTAGCTCAAAAAAGGACACTCTTCCTGTGGCAAAGTCTGAACACAGCAGACAACAACAGTTTATAGAACAGTAAATACTAAATGGCAATTGTTGTATTGGTTTGGAAACAATATTATGGCATCAAACTGTAGTTACAGAGTACGTAGTGTAAAAAGTGCAGTGCTCACAGTGTACTTCTTCAATAAAAGAAAATATTTAAATGTATATATTATATAATATAGTAAGTACACTATACACTTGTAAAGAAACATGAACAACAAATAAATGTCTAACCTATCTATGTTGGTTTTAATTTAATGTCTTTACTTACTTAGTAATAATAATATTATAATAGACATTAAATTAAAACCAAAATAGATAGGTTAAGCTTAAGTTACCACCATAATACCTTATTTGTGTGAAAATTGTCCTCAGAAAACAAAACATAAATCCCTTATAGGTACAAAATTACAGGTGCAGTCCACTGTGCCTTCATGACTGTCAATTTGTGGCAAACAAACATCACGTGAAGAATCTGGAACACAACACACAGCACAGAGTGTGCACACAACACACATGTGATTGTGACATATACAATTAGTTTACACAGTTACAGACTTACAGTAGTACTAGAGAGAGAGACATTTAAAACAAGTAGCATTGAACTGAACTACTATAACTACAGTTTCTTCTTGATGATTATATTATCTTTATGGGATCACAAATATAATTAGTTATTAGTTACTGTTAAAGCAGTACTACACACAACTGAACAGTGACTGAGTCTGTCACTGAACAGTACACAGCAGTCACACACAAACAAACAATACATAAAAAAGGACACAGACATCAAGGAGTAAATCATGGTGAAGAAAGGGTGGCACGCCACTCACCTGAGGTGTGTGTGCTTTATTTTTGTATTGTGCTGTTGTGTGTGTGTGCTGTACTGTCTGTAGTGTACAGTATATTTGTGATCCAATAAAGATTTACTCAAGGTTTACTCAAGGCTTTTCCTTCCCCTATAGTGGTTTGGCTTCAGTCTCACTCTCTGCACAGTGCACTCATAGACAGTTAGACAGTCACACTCACTAGACACTCAGACACTAGAGACACAGTGGGACACACAAACAAAAACATTCAAAGGCACCACAGCCAGTCAGCCACAGTCACACTCACATTCATAGACACTTAGACACTGGGACAGACACACAATCACATACAAACAAAAACATTCAAAGGCAGTTAAGACACTCATCTCACACACACTCATAGATAGATACATACAAACTTTTCAAACTGGCACTCACTCACTCACAGTCACACTCACACACTCATAAAGACAGTTAGACACTGCAGTACACACATTGTTATTGTTAACTGGTTGGTTATATTAGGTTAACCCCTACAGATCTGCCTGGGAGTGGGATGGCATTTGGGATTGGGATCATAAACAAAAACATATGATATCTTTCTTAAAGGGTCTATTTAAAATAGACAATTTTTAGTGTGAATAATATTAATAATCCTTTATGCACTATGCACTCACTGCATTGCAAACAATACAGGGGTGTGCTGTAAACAATAGCACAACATCTACAAAACAGAGCACTTCCTGATTGGCAAACATCACAGTAACACTAGAAGTAGTAATAGACATTATACAACAAGTAGCATTGAACTACTAGATTTACTAACTTTGATTATCTTTATGGGATCACAAATATATTGTTACACAACACACACACAGTCACAGTCACACACAGTCAAACAATACCAAAAAAACACACATCATAAAAAGAGTGAATCATGGTGAAGGGTGACACTGACACGCACACATGAGGTGTGTGCAGTTGTGTGTTGTTTCTTTTGTATTGTTTGTGTGTGTGTGTGTGTGACTGTGACAGTGAGTGACGTGGTCGGTCGTGTCGTGTAGTGTACTAGTATATTTTGTGATCCAACAAAGATTTACTCAAGGTTTTAAGCTTCATTTTTCAAAAAGCTATAAGCTATATAACAGTAACAAATATAAAATAACTTAAAGGGACAGTCAACACTTACTTTAACATGTTTTTATATTGAAAATAACAAAACGGAGGTCCGCCTACACTATACCCCTCCTGCCTTGCCGCCTTGCTTCTGTCCTAATCAGCGGCGCTAACTACTCTAATACCCAGTAAATATGGATGCCGGACTCCCCCCACCATTACGTAGCTGCCTTCTTCTTCAACTTATAAGCAAATCAGAATCCAGGCATCGGACAGAAATTGCAAGCGCGTGCAATTTCAGTCCGAGGACTGGATTCTGATTTGCTTATAAGTTGAAGAAGAAGGCAGCTACGTAATGGTGGGGGGAGTCCGGCATCCATATTTACCGGGTATTAGAGTAGTTAGCGCCGCTGATTAGGACAGAAGCAAGGCGGCAAGGCAGGAGGGGTATAGTGTAGGCGGACCTCCGTTTTGTTATTTTCAATATAAAAACATGTTAAAGTAAGTGTTGACTGTCCCTTTAACAGTAGTCTGCACTGGGCAGTGGGGCACACAGCACATTCTTCTGGATGTGCCAAAAAACATTAAATATTAATATTATAAACCTGAATCACTACTCAGAAGAATTATGGAATATGTAGGTTTTTCTGTAAGAACACTAGTTGATCCACATGCTCTGGTTTGAGGGTGCTTCTTTTTGCCGTTACCACATCTCCTGCAGTGGAGAAAACCCGCTCTGCAGACACGCTTGTACCTGGGATACACAAGTATCGCTTTGACAAATGAGAGAGGAGGGGAAATATGACCTCATGTACATGCCACCATTTCAAAGGGTCTTCAGTGAGAGGCAGAGATGGGGCTTTACAATATTTCTCTATTTCCTCTTCAGCCTTGGCATAGGGGGTCTTGGGTTCTATTGTACCTTCAGTGTCAGTGAAAGACTGTCCCAGCAAAGTCATGAGCAGCGATGTGGACTTTCTTTTGGGAGGAGAAGGGTTATCCTCCTCGATGGGTGATTCTTCTTCCAGAGTTTCTTTTCCCTCAGGCAGTGGCACTTCATCCACGTTTGTCCTCCTAGATGTAACTGTACTAGTACACTCAATCTGTGTTTGAACAAAAGAATAGAAAAAATAGCATTCATTATTACCTCGAGCAGCCAGCCAGCTAATGCTATGTGTGTCTTCACAGAGACAGTAATGCATAAATAAATGCATGCAACAGCTCACATCTATTAGGAAGGACTCGGGAGTGGACGGAGGAGGAGGAAAGTTGACTGACTGTGGCGTTTTCGAACTGACTTATATAATAAACCTTGTACTCATTAAACTAGCTACTAATCAAGCTACTGCTAGCTAAGCCTATTTTGTTATGGATGGTATGTTTTATGTTTGTTTTCAATTTATACATTTTTCAAGAAACATGATGCAATTAAAATTACCTCCAAGGATGCAGCCTCCTCAGTCACTCCTCTTTATATCTCCAATCTCTCCTCCTCTGTGAGAATAAAAGGCAGTCCCTTAAAACGAGGATCCAGGGCAGAGGCTGTATAAAGTATCTTCTTCTCTGCCTCACTGCTGTACCTCTTCAGGAGATCTGTTTTGATGGCATTCTTGATCTCATGGATCATGGGTGTGTCTCCCATGGTGTCTGTCATGTTCTGGAGCAGTTGTGCATTTAGAGGGGCAATGAGAGAAACAGTTGGATTGCGCTCTTCTGACATCAGTGTGGTTGCATCTTTCATTGGCTTTAATGCACTCCTGTGCATTTGACACATCTGTTTCGTTGAGAGTGCAGAGATCTGACTCACTTTTTCTGACTTCTGGAGACAACAATGTGGCACAGATTGCAGGTTGCTGTTCTAGGAACCTCTCGACCATGTCATATGAGCTGTTCCACCTTGTTGTCACATCAGTTATCAGCTTATGATTCTTCAGGCCAAGACATTTCTGTTTTTCTTTCAGACAGTCGTTTGCTGTAGTGCTGCGGTGAAAAAATGTTGATATTCGTCGCACTCTGCCTAAAAGCCTGGAGAGCGTGGCCACTTTCAGCGCCCGCTGGGATGCGAGATTCAGTGTATGGGCGAAGCATTTTACATGAGGGAATTTTCCAACTTGAGCAGCAACAATCATGTTCGACGCATTGTCGGTCACAAGCACTACAGATTTATCGGACAGCTGCCATTCTTCCACGACACGAGACAGTAGCTCCGCCAGATGAGAACCCGTGTGAGACTCATAAACTGCTCTCGTTTGCAGCACATGCGACAAGATCTTCCAGTCCTTGCTAACGTAATGTGCAGTTACTGTTACATAAGACTCCGTCGTGACTGAAGTCCATGAATCACACGTTATTGCGACTCAACTGGCTTGGCTCATTGATGCAATTACCTGAGCTTTTGTTTCGTGGTAGAGTGCAGGTATAACGTTTTCTGTTAAGTAATTGCGTGACGGGATCTTATAACGTGGCTCTAGTGTCTTCAACAGGTTGTGAAACCCAAGGTTTTCCACAACAGAGTAAGGCCGTAGGTCCTTCGCTATGAAAGTTGCCACAGCTTTGGTTATTCTCTTCCCTTTTTCAGAGTTGGGTGGCAAAGTTGACAGCATTGCATCAATTCTTGGCTGATGAGCTTCAGCTAGTCTTGTTATTTCCTTAGCAGTGGCACTGGCGGCAGCGGCAGGGGTTAGCATCTCAGAGTGAAAACGTCTAACGTGATTTCTCAAGTTAGTAGTATTCCCTAGGTATTTAATTTTTGTGTGACAGGCTTTACAAACCGCGTGTGTCTTGTCCAATTCGTGCTTTCCAGTATGTTCATAAAATCCAAAATGTGCCCAGATGCTTGCTTTTAAAATGCTAGGTGCATTTTTTATCTCTCTATCTTTTTTGTCTCCCTCTGTCATTTTAGCATGACATGTACATATGTGACGGATGATGTTGTTGTCAACGTCGAACTCTGTCAGTGTTAAAAAAAAAGAAAAAACACTAAGTTCCAGTTGTCAAAATGTCAAGCCGCAAATGTAAAATCAACAAGTACTAGTAACTTCAACTACTTTGCCAATGCCATACATTTTGCGAACATAAATTTTAAAACAAATTGCATTGCAGGGGACATCACTCACTGACACTGTAAGTTACTGTAATATATTACACACTTAAAGGTGCAATGAAACCCAAACATTTACTTTCATGATTCAGATAGAGAATACAATTTTAAATAAAGATCATAACTAACTTCTATTATTTAATTTGCTTCATACTTCTCAGATCTCGTTTGTTGATGACATATTAGCAATGCATTGCACAGCACACACATTACTTACTATATAATACTTAGTGCACAAGGAGGGGGCTATGCATTTCAACAAAGGATAAGCAAATTATATAATAGGGAAAGTTGTTTAAAATTGCATGCACTTTCTTGAATCACAAAATGGGTTTTATGGCCTTTAGTTTAGTATGTTTAAAAAATGCAGCTTTTAGCCTTGTTAAGTTTTGTTAACTTATAAAATAAAAACAAGGATTGGGTTCTTCGGATTGGCATCTTTTAAGAGAGCACTCAGAGTCAGCACATGCATGCAATTGCATATATAAAATTTATTATATTAAAAAAATAAATACTATTATTATATATAAAATTAAAAAGTGTATATTATTAAAATATTAGAACTTCTTCAGACCAGGCCATCCATCCATGTGAAAAACATGTAGATATAGATAGATACAGATTAGACTAATAGAGACATTAGACAATAATAGTATACTATATTTATTTATAATACATTTTTTATATATGCAAATTATTCAGTAATGCAGCAATTAATTATGCAGCAGCCTGAGCCTCAGTCAGCTCAGCAGTAGCGTAGTAGTACATACTACGTTAAGTAAATAAGGCAAGTATTTAATTGTACCCCTTATTGTGTAATAAATGTGTACCCCTTATTGATTTGCTCTTTAAGTAAGTTAATAATTAGTTTACCTATGGCAAGGCCAAGTAGGCAGTTGAGGCAATAGGCATGGCAATGGCAATTATGGCATGGCATTGGCAAAATGTACGACGTTTTGGTAACTAAGCAGTTAGTTAGTCTAATTCTCACCATAGGTCTCCTCCTCTGTCTCCCACAAAATAAAAATGAGCCCGCCGTGTAGCTGTATACCGCCGTGTATACTCGGAGTCGGAATCATCATCACATTCACCATCTCAGGCAACACACTCCTGCTTTGCTCCTACTGCGTAACTTCGGCACTTCCAGAGACCGCCCATGGAGCGCCCATGTTGCTTTATTGGGTGACGTGACGTCAGTGACGTCAAAACGATGTACCGCGCACTTTCGCGCACTTTCTGTTACTTGTCCTGGAGGCTGGTCACGTGTGCAACGTTAATCGATTATCGCGTCTCAGCGCATCGATGCAGAATCGTTTCATGCCGCATCGCGATGCATCGTCAAAACGATTATTTTTGACAGGCCTAATCATAGTGCACATATCCGTCACTATGCCCCCCCCCTTACCACGGAAAATACTGTTTTAAGTATTGCATACTGTTTTGCTTAATGTTCTGTTTACTGTTTTGTTTATTGTTTACATGCACTGTTAAGGTTGTTGGGGGGTTTTCTACCTGTTTTCTCCTTTTTCAGCACTTGATCTGTTTTAACTTTCTCTAAAAGCTTCTGGAATTTATCTTTAATTGTTTTAAATGGATTGTTTTTCTTTCTAATGACACGGTGAGTCCACGGATCATCATAATTACTGTTGGGAATATCACTCCTGGCCAGCAGGAGGAGCAAAGAGCACCACAGCAAAGCTGTTAAATATCACTTCCCTACCCACAAACCCTAGTCATTCTCTTTGCCTGTGCAAGGAGGTGGTAAAGTTTTAGGTGTCTGAAGATTCTTCAATCAAGAGTTTTTTATTTTTTAAAGCAGAGCAGGTTGTTCTGTTTTTTGCTAGGGTCTAGCTGTGGTCCACGTCAGTCTCTTCAGTAGAGCTGTGGTGGCTTTTAAGCACTTGGAAACTAGCGGGGTTTGATTCTTACTATGCCTTCCATATATTGTTGTTGCCCTATCCTGAAAGCCTGATTAGGTTTAGTCAGTCTTTCATTTGTGTTCCACGGGTCTATGGGAGGAGGATGCCTTCTCATATCTGTGAGCTGCCCCGCTGCCGGGCAGATTGGAAGTCAGGTAAGTGCCTGTTTTTATTTTCTTTGCAGTAAAGAAGGATTACGGCACTTTTCTGTTCATGTTGGGACCATAAATCCTATGTGGGGATGTTATTTGGCAGTATTGGGGGCACTGGGAGACACTATGTAGAGGAGAGGCTTTGTTTTGTTTTTTTGCAGCAGTGTTTGCTGCGAGTGTTTCTGTGCTACTGGCTTTTTGGAGTTTAGTAATGTCTGTTAGGTACGCTCACGAATAGGAGGGGTGGTTTTCTGAGGCGGCAATTAAGTTGCGCGCCTTTCCGGCACTCTTTCTGTTTGTTCCAGGCTGAGTGGAGGTTGCTTGCGGCGTTTCTAGCTGGGATGCCTTCGACTGTATTACGCTGTTGTTTTCCTGGGTCCGGATCGTTAGTTGGGTTTATCCGGGTTCAGGAGGTCAGGTAGGCACCTCAGCAGGGTGTGTTGAGGTAAGGAGGTTGCCTGTAGGTTTTAGGAGTGCTTAGTTTGGTAGTTTTTCGTTTAGTTAAAAAAACAGAATATTAGCAGGAAAAAAGTTTGTTCTTTTAAAATTTAAAGGGACAGTAACGTTTTTATTTTTTAAACCAAGGAAGCCAGTTTGATTTATTTTGGGTAAAGATGGATCAAGGGGCCTTGCAATATGTTACATGTAGCTTATGCTTTGACTCTGACACGACTGTCTAAGTTACTCCTAAGAAATTTAGTAAGTATTTTGACGTACCTTCCGTGGTGGAGGTATTTCCTGTTCCAGACCGTGCTTCAGAGATTATTGCACGGGATAAGCCTGGGATTCCTTTTTCCCCTTCTCCAATTTTTAAGAAAATGTTTCCAATAGCTGATTTTATTAGGGAGTCTTGGCAGACGGTTCACAAGGTGGAAGGAGCAATTTCCACTTTGGCTAAGAGAACTACTATTCCCATAGAGGATAGCTGTTCCTTTAAGGATCCTATGGATAAGAAGTTGGAAGCATTGCTTAAGAGGATGTATGTTCACCAGGGGTTGCAATGGCAGCCTGCGGTGTGTATTGCTACTGTCACTAGCACGGCAGCACATTGGTTTAATGCTCATCATGTATTGATAGAACATTACATCATAGGGATAGAATTTTTGAATCTGAGCCATCATTAGCTAAGGCGGATGCTATTCAGGGGTCTCCTGTTCAGGATATGCCGCAGCTTTCTCCTCAAATGTCCCAAACTTTAGTGTCTACTCATGCAGTGCCCAGTGTTTCTTCAATTTTTCCGGTTGGGGATTTCCTTGCATGACATTGCTAGCCAGATATCTTTTGCGGTAACTGATGCCCTGTCGGCTTTTCCCATGCTACAGGGGAAGCGTAAAAGGAGGTATAAGGATTCAGTGAGTAAAGTTTCTGAATCGGGTGTGGCTATGTTGAATGTTTCTTCCCATAGGTCTGAGGGGGAGGATTCTTCAATAGCATCTGAGGGGGAAGTCTCAGACTCAGACAGTATAATTCCTTCTTCTGATGCTGAAGTTCTATATTTCAGGTTTAAGCTTGAGCACCTCCGTTTGTTACTCAAGGAGGTTTTGGCTACTTTGGATGACTCTGATACAACTGTCGTAGTTACTCTAAAGAAATCTAGTAAGTATTTTGATGTACCTTCCGCGGTGGAGGTATTTCCTGTTCCAGACCGTGCTTCAGAGATTATTGCACAGGAGAAGCCTGGGATTCCTTTTTCTCCTTCTCCAATTTTTAAGAAGATGTTTCCAATAGCTGAGTTTATTAGGGAGTCTTGGCAGACGGTTCCCAAGGTGGAAGGAGCAATTTCCACTTTGGCTAAGAGAACTACTATTCCCATCGAGGATAGCTGTTCCTTTAAGGATCCTATGGATAAGAAGTTGGAAGCATTGCTTAAGAGGATGTATGTTCACCAGGGGTTGCAATGGCAGCCTGCGGTGTGTATTGCTACTGTCACTAGTGCGGCAGCACATTGGTTTAATGCATTGTCTGATTCTATTCAGACAGATACTTCTCTTGAAGAGATTCAGGATAGGATCAGGGCTCTTAAATTGGCTATTTCTGTCAGTATATTTATAAGAATCTTAGCAGTACTCTCCAAATAATATGTGAGTATATGGCAGGGTTATAACTTAATATATTTAACAATCTTTCTTTAGACTAAACCCACAATCAAATATGCATATACTTAAGACAATAACATTAATATAAATTCCTGAATTCTTTATTATTAGTTAATATCTATGAACACATTGAAATATATTTGTAGGAACCAGAGTATGAGTCAATATTATATGCATTTAAAAACTATTAAAATATGCTATGCAGAGTTCATACGAGTTCACCTTATCCACAGTTGAATTTCATTCAGTTAACACAATGAGATTCTAAGATCTTTAACTGCTAACATCCAAGCAATACAATTCTAACAATGCTTAGTTTAACAATAGGACAGTATATATACTCTAATTTAAACGCTAGAAGTTATATATATTATTTGTGCCAACAATCAAACTCTGAGTTATAACTCTATATTTGCACAGATAAAACAATTTAGCATCAAGGATTTGTTTAACAATATACAGGCTATGAATATAAACTAAAATATAAACTGCTCTTTTAAATCTCTCAACTATACTTTAAACTGTAGTGACTATACATATATTTTTGTTTTAAAATATTACCTGTAATATTTAACCTTTTATATATATATATATATATATATATATATATATATATATATATACTTTACCAGAAGATATTCAGCTTCAAGACTTGTCCCACCTCATATAAAAATAAGTGTAATTGCAATTGATAAGAAAAAGTATGGCCCACTTTTTAAGAAAAGTGGGCCATATAGTTTGACTGTCTCCCACGCAACAGTTCTCAGTCAGTTTACAAAATCAGCAGTCCACCCTCTTCTCCTATCCTGTCTACAACTTATATTGTTTAATCATCGGTGAGAAATATGGGCGGCCCTTCGGAACCTTGTCCCTTCTGATTGGTTCACCTTGTGAATGTATGTTGTCAAGGAGATGCATCCTTGCAACAACCAATCATCTCTTGGCTGTAATACCTGCATCGCAAAACCGGATTCTGTCCATCGGGGGGCCACATGACAAACAAACAGATTCATTTAACCATTTCTAAACATTTTACAATATTTTTCATATAATGATTATATTAAACAATACTATAACATTGCATCAATTACTTACAATCCGAATTCCAGGCAGGATAGCACCATGTGAATTTTCTGATTATTTTAATATGAAACATCATGTGTCTTTAACATTATATTCTATTAAAGTAATTATACTGCTAATTATTCCAGATTGATAGCATTTAAAATCCTGATATTGCATTTATGCAAATACAGCATGTTTCACATTTCTAACAAATTCTGAATATATAAATTGATGTCTATGACCAATGGTTGCCTGCAATAAAATAGAAATAATTGTTAGAAATGATTTAAGCATTCATATGTCTATTTGTAATATTGTCAATTTAGTTATTATTCAATACAGCAATTATTTATTTAATATAATATGTTGTCTGAATATATATATGTATATATATATATATATATATATATATATATATATATATATATATACACATGCATTCATTTCTATGCTGTCTTTTAACAATGGGTTTATTGTAATTGCCATTTAATCTATTCCAAAATTTTAACCCATTTCCCATATATATATATATATATATATATATATATATATATATATATATATATATATATATATATTCATTTCTATGTAGTGTTCAAAATTATATAAAATCCAGCAGATCATAGACTGTTATGTAGTCATTTAAACTTTCAGGCTGTATAAAGGGAAAAAAAATATATATATATATTTTTATTTAAGTAGTATATCATAACATATGTCTTTGCTGGCCAAGTTTTCATTGCCCCACTTACATAGCATGGGGTCAATTTGCATGTGAAATGCAAATGGTTACTTTTTCACAGAACATATCACCTAGACCAGACCTCTAGGCAATGTTGTAAGGAGTAGGAAGTCTATCACACATTTCCAGGTAGTAAAACATATGGTCTCTTGAAATGGCTGTTAAAGTTAAATAAACCAAATGTTTTATTGTCCTCACTTGGGTGTTTAGAATAACTTTGCATACTAAATGGGGGGAAGAACTGAACATGAGTGAAGTCAATTTTTCTGAATGAATGAACCATTTGCTACTGACTAGCCAAATATATGATTATATATATCTTTACTTATACCTTGACATAAATCCCCCTTCCAATTTTAAATAGATGTAGGACACATGTATTTAAATTGGCTTAAAGTCAATGGTATTTGTAAAGGATGTTGACCGTACGCATCATAGACAGTCTTCTATGTAGAGAGTCCGTCATTTTTGAGCCTTCATGCTTATCAGCTTGGCATATTTAAGCTACAGTATGTCTTTAGTGCATTTGGGGATATGATACTTCATTCTCCCTCTATGACTTGTAGTTGGGACCTAGGATGACACGCTCGCAATTGATTGATATGGACCCATTTATCTATGAAACTTTCATTTTTGGGGATCCATATTTTATAGGCCACTCGGGATATTTTGTCAGTAATGACAAAAGGACCTTTCCATGATGGAAGAAATTTCTTCTCCCTAACCTGATCTCTTCCAAAGTTATAAAGATAAATGTTATCATTTATTTCATATTCCTTTTTGGACGTTTTGAGATCATAATGGCCTAGATTTAGAGTTCGGCGGTAGCCGTCAAAACCAGCGTTAGAGGCTCCTAACGCTGGTTTTGGCCGCCCGCTGGTATTTGGAGTCAGTGATTAAAGGGTCTAACGCTCACTTTTCAGCCGCGACTTTTCCATACCGCAGATCCCCCTACGCCATTTGCGTAGCCTATCTTTTCAATGGGATCTTCCTAACGCCGGTATTTAGAGTCGTTTCTGCAGTGAGCGTTAGAGCTCTAACGACAAGATTCCAGCCGCCTGAAAATAGCAGGAGTTAAGAGCTTTCTGGCTAACGCCGGTTTATAAAGCTCTTAACTACTGTACCCTAAAGTACACTAACACCCATAAACTACCTATGTACCCCTAAACCGAGGTCCCCCCACATCGCCGCCACTCGATTAAAATTTTTAACCCCTAATCTGCCGACCGCCACCTACGTTATACTTATGTACCCCTAATCTGCTGCCCCTAACACCGCCGACCCCTGTATTATATCTATTAACCCCTAACTTGCCCCCCACAACGTCGCCGCAAGCTACTTAAAATAATTAACCCCTAATCTTCCGACCGCAAATCGCCGCCACCTACGTTATCCCTATGTACCCCTAATCTGCTACCCCTAACATCGCCGACCCCTATGTTATATTTATTAACCCCTAATCTGCCCCCCTCAACGTCGCCGACACCTGCCTACACTTATTAACCCCTAATCTGCCGAGCGGACCTGAGCGCTACTATAATAAAGTTATTAACCCCTAATCCGCCTCACTAACCCTATCATAAATAGTATTAACCCCTAATCTGCCCTCCCTAACATCGCCGACACCTACCTTCAATTATTAACCCCTAATCTGCCGACCGGAGCTCACCGCTATTCTAATAAATGTATTAACCCCTAAAGCTAAGTCTAACCCTAACACTAACACCCCCCTAACTTAAATATAATTTTTATCTAACGAAATAAATTAACTCTTATTAAATAAATAATTCCTATTTAAAGCTAAATACTTACCTGTAAAATACATCCTAATATAGCTACAATATAAATTATAATTATATTATAGCTATTTTAGGATTAATATTTATTTTACAGGCAACTTTGTAATTATTTTAACCAGGTACAATAGCTATTAAATAGTTAAGAACTATTTAATAGTTACCTAGTTAAAATAATAACAAATTTACCTGTAAAATAAATCCTAACCTAAGATATAATTAAACCTAACACTACCCTATCAATAAAATAATTAAATAAACTACCTACAATTACCTACAATTAACCTAACACTACACTATCAATAAATTAATTAAACACAATTGCTACAAATAAATACAATTAAATAAACTATCTAAAGTACAAAAAATAAAAAAGAACTAAGTTACAGAAAATAATAAAATATTTACAAACATAAGAAAAATATTACAACAATTTTAAACTAATTACACCTACTCTAAGCCCCCTAATAAAATAACAAAGCCCCCCAAAATAAAAAATTCCCTACCCTATTCTAAAATACAAATATTACAAGCTCTTTTACCTTACCAGCCCTGAACAGGGCCCTTTGCGGGGCATGCCCCAAGAATTTCAGCTCTTTTGCCTGTAAAAAAAAAAACATACAATACCCCCCCCCCAACATTACAACCCACCACCCACATACCCCTAATCTAACCCAAACCCCCTTTAAATAAACCTAACACTAATCCCCTGAAGATCTTCCTACCTTGTCTTCACCATACCAGGTTCACCGATCCGTCCTGGCTCCAAGATCTTCATCCAACCCAAGCGGGGGTTGGCGATCCATAATCCGGTGCTCCAAAGTCTTCCTCCTATCCGGCAAGAAGAGGACATCCGGACCGGCAAACATCTTCTCCAAGCGGCATCTTCTATCTTCTTCCATCCGATGACGACCGGCTCCATCTTGAAGACCTCCAGCGCGGATCCATCCTCTTCTTCCGACGACTAGACGACGAATGACGGTTCCTTTAAGGGACGTCATCCAAGATGGCGTCCCTCGAATTCCGATTGGCTGATAGGATTCTATCAGCCAATCGGAATTAAGGTAGGAATTTTCTGATTGGCTGATGGAATCAGCCAATCAGAATATAGTTCAATCCGATTGGCTGATCCAATCAGCCAATCAGATTGAGCTCGCATTCTATTGGCTGTTCCGATCAGCCAATAGAATGCGAGCTCAATCTGATTGGCTGATTGGATCAGCCAATCGGATTGAACTATATTCTGATTGGCTGATTCCATCAGCCAATCAGAAAATTCCTACCTTAATTCCGATTGGCTGATAGAATCCTATCAGCCAATCGGAATTCGAGGGACGCCATCTTGGATGACGTCCCTTAAAGGAACCGTCATTCGTTGTCTAGTCGTCGGAAGAAGAGGATGGATCCGCGCTGGAGGTCTTCAAGATGGAGCCGGTCGTCATCGGATGGAAGAAGATAGAAGATGCCGCTTGGAGAAGATGTTTGCCGGTCCGGATGTCCTCTTCTTGCCGGATAGGAGGAAGACTTTGGAGCACCGGATTATGGATCGCCAACCCCCGCTTGGGTTGGATGAAGATCTTGGAGCCAGGACGGATCGGTGAACCTGGTATGGTGAAGACAAGGTAGGAAGATCTTCAGGGGATTAGTGTTAGGTTTATTTAAGGGGGGTTTGGGTTAGATTAGGGGTATGTGGGTGGTGGGTTGTAATGTTGGGGGGGGGGTATTGTATGTTTTTTTTTACAGGCAAAAGAGCTGAAATTCTTGGGGCATGCCCCGCAAAGGGCCCTGTTCAGGGCTGGTAAGGTAAAAGAGCTTGTAATATTTGTATTTTAGAATAGGGTAGGGAATTTTTTATTTTGGGGGGCTTTGTTATTTTATTAGGGGGCTTAGAGTAGGTGTAATTAGTTTAAAATTGTTGTAATATTTTTCTTATGTTTGTAAATATTTTATTATTTTCTGTAACTTAGTTCTTTTTTATTTTTTGTACTTTAGATAGTTTATTTAATTGTATTTATTTGTAGCAATTGTGTTTAATTAATTTATTGATAGTGTAGTGTTAGGTTAATTGTAGGTAATTGTAGGTAGTTTATTTAATTATTTTATTGATAGGGTAGTGTTAGGTTTAATTATATCTTAGGTTAGGATTTATTTTACAGGTAAATTTGTTATTATTTTAACTAGGTAACTATTAAATAGTTCTTAACTATTTAATAGCTATTGTACCTGGTTAAAATAATTACAAAGTTGCCTGTAAAATAAATATTAATCCTAAAATAGCTATAATATAATTATAATTTATATTGTAGCTATATTAGGATGTATTTTACAGGTAAGTATTTAGCTTTAAATAGGAATTATTTATTTAATAAGAGTTAATTTATTTCGTTAGATAAAAATTATATTTAAGTTAGGGGGGTGTTAGTGTTAGGGTTAGACTTAGCTTTAGGGGTTAATACATTTATTAGAATAGCGGTGAGCTTCGGTCGGCAGATTAGGGGTTAATAATTGAAGGTAGGTGTCGGCGATGTTAGGGAGGGCAGATTAGGGGTTAATACTATTTATGATAGGGTTAGTGAGGCGGATTAGGGGTTAATAACTTTATTATAGTAGCGCTCAGGTCCGCTCGGCAGATTAGGGGTTAATAAGTGTAGGCAGGTGTCGGCGACGTTGTGGGGGGCAGATTGGGGTTAATAAATATAACATAGGGGTCGGCGATGTTAGGGCAGCAGATTAGGGGTACATAGGGATAACGTAGGTGGCGGCGGTTTACGGAGCGGCAGATTAGGGGTTAAAAGTGTAATGCAGGGGTCAGCGATAGCGGGGGCGGCAGATTAGGGGTTAATAAGTGTAAGGTTAGGGGTGTTTAGACTCGGGGTACATGTTAGAGTGTTAGGTGCAGACGTAGGAAGTGTTTCCCCATAGGAAACAATGGGGCTGCGTTAAGAGCTGAACGCTGCTTTTTTGCAGGTGTTAGGTTTTTTTTCAGCTCAAACTGCCCCATTGTTTCCTATGGGAGAATCGTGCACGAGCACGTTTTTGATGCCGGCCGCGTCCGTAAGCAACTCTGGTATCGAGAGTTGCATTTGCGGTAAATATGCTCTACGCTCCTTTTTTGGAGCCTAACGCAGCATTTGTTTGAACTCTCGATACCAGAGTTAAATTTATGGTGCGGCCAGAAAAAAACCCGCGGAGCGTTAACAGCCCTTTTACCGCCGAACTCCAAATCTAGGCCAATAGGTTTTAGTGGCAGTTGAAGCTTTCTCTAAACTCCTTTGAGCAAACGCAAAGGCATATTGCAGGTGCTTTCTTAGGTTCTCCACATATTGATGTGTATTGGCAGCGTTTATCAAATTTTGGCCTGATGTACAGTACAGTAGATGTTGAGGTAGAACCATTCTTCTACCAGTCATCAGTTCAAAAGGTGACATCTTGGTAGCACTACTTGGAGTTGCTCTTAATGCCATTAAGACTAGAGGTAGTTTTACATCCCAGTCTTTACCCGTTTCACTCACAAACTTTTGGAGGATTTTAACAATGGACTGGTTGTAACGCTCTACACCACCACTTGAGGCAGCTCTATATGCAATATGAAGTTTTCTTTTAACCCCTAGTATTTTCCACATTTTGGTCATCACTTCGCTAGTGAAGTGGGTTCCCCGATCGGATTCGATTCTTTGGGGTAGACCAAATCTGGAAAACACGTGGTTGATGAGCAATGCTGCGCATGTTTCAGCACTATTGTTAGGTGCACTGATGCACTCTACCCATTTAGTGAACAGGCATGTCACTGTTAACATGTATTTGTTACCTCTTGATGACCTTGTTACTGGACCAATAAAATCAATTTGTATATCTGACAATGGCATTACCATCCCCCTTTTCTGCAATGGCGCTCTATGCGTTGGTGCAGTGGGTTGGAACTGTGGACAGATTAAACACCCTTGACAGTAGGTTTGAACATCTTTCAACATGTGTGGCCAAAAAGCGTAGTCACGCAATATTTTATACGTGAGTTTGGCACCACGATGACCAGATGTGGGAGCATCATGGGCATGTTGAAGCATTAGACCTCTGAACTTGGTGGGTACTACCCATTGCTGGATGCCAGTTTTGGAGGTTCTAATTAACAAACCATCCTGTAATTTGAATTGTGTTCTGGATTTCATTAAGATTCTAAGATCTTCTTTGCCAATACAATCATCTTTTGATATGGGGTTATCTTCAGGATCTTCTATGTGTTTATAGAAGATGCCTACAATGGGGTCTTCTTTTTGACTAGTGATCAGGTCTTCACTAGGAGAATCCTGACTCCATTGTACCAGGTTAGGCTCACTCTGTTGTTTAGCCTGGTTTCTGGTAATGGCTTCTATCTGAATTGCACCCATTAAGTGGTCAATATTAAGGAGTTCTCCAGTTATGGCTCCTTGTTTGGCTAATGAATCCGCAAGGTCATTGCCTTCCTTATCTGGTCCTAGAAACCTGGAATGACCCTTGGTCTTTTTCCAGTGTATTGTAAAATCATTGGATACCACCAGATTATCAATCTCGCAGAACAACTTGCCATGCTTGACTGGTTTGTTATTGCTTTTCTGCATGCCATTTCTTTTCCAAGTTGGCAGGTATTCAACAAAACTGTCACGCATATAATTTGAGTCAGTTATGATCACAAATTCATGAATACCATGTTCAATAGCCATTTCAATGGTTTTTAGAACAGCAGTGAATTCTGCAACTTGACTGGATCTTGGTCCAATGTTGAAACCTACAGATATATTTGAGAATCCATTTGCCGAAGTTATACCAATGCCAGCGACTAGTCTGCACTCATTATCAATAGTGACATGGTAAGAACAACCATCAACATATACCCAAGGTAATGTTTGACAATGGTCCTCATTGTACATTTTATATGGGGAAAGCAATTGTTCCTCCAGGAAATCATCTTCTGATAATTCTTCCCCAGGGTCCTTAGCAGTACAGTCGTGGAGCTTGGCAAGCCCTTGTGCGACTGGATTGTTTTTATTCTGTTTACAGCGAATTTCTAAGGGCCAGCCTTGTAAAGAAAGAGCCACGCTGTTATGCGGCTATTAGACAAATTCCCATCTCTTATTCTCTCACTTTGCAAATATAGCAAAGGCTGGTGGGCCGTTTCTACAATCATTTTCTTGCCCTGTACATAGCTGCGGAAATTTTGTAGAGCCCATACAAAATAAGAGGGCTTTTTCGCAATCGCTAAATTTTATTTCTACTGGGGATAGAGTTTTGCTCGCTATGGCTTTGCTTAAATTATCATGCTTTTGGTATAAAACAGCACTCATGCTTACATCTGTGTAATCTGTCTCTAAGAAGAAAGGTTTACCACCTTCAGGGTACGCTAAGCAAGGTGCTTGAGTGAGTTTTCTCTTCAGCTCTCTGATGGCTGTCTCTTGAGACTCACTCCAGTGCCATTTCACATCCTTCTTTAGAAGAAGTAGTAGTGGTTTAGCTAATTCTGCATAATTGTCAATTAATTTGCGAGAATAATTCGTCATACCGAGGAATGATCTCAATTCCCTTAAGTTAGTTGGGTTTTTGGAATTTACTATAGCTTCCACCTTTTTCTTCTGAGGATTTAGCCCTTCAGAAGTAACTTCATGTCCCAAGAAGTTTACACGAGTGCGGCACCATTGAGCTTTTTGTAGGGATAATTTGACATCTGCCCTTTTAAGTTGGTTGAGGACGTGTTTAAGCTCTGTGATGTGTTTTTCAAAGTCTGTGCTTTTGATTAAAACATCATCAACATAAGATAAGGTCCCCCTTTCCAGTGCATCAGGCATAGCCTAATGCATGAATACAGCAAATTCATGTCCAGAATTTATGTATCCAAAAGGAAGTCTCTGAAATGCATACTGGAACTTTTGGAATGAGAATGCCAGCTTATATTGGTCCTCCTCATGTACCTATGGTCCAATATCCCTGTGCACAATCAATGGCAGTGAATATTTTGGATCCCGGCATTTGTGCTAGGCACTGGTCAATATATGGCACAGGCCAGCCAGACATGTACACTTGTTTGTTTAGCTGTCTTAAGTCAGCACACAAACGCCATTGGCCATTGGGCTTAAGAACACCTAGAATAGGATTGTTATAAGAGCTGTGCACCTGTCGTATGATACCCCTTTCTTCCAAGTTCCTTATGATTTCTGCAAGAGAATCATATGAGGCTAAAGGAAGTCTGTATTGTTTAACAAAGACAGATGGTGCATCGGGATCTGTTTGTATTCTTGCAATGTGCAAGTCTGTAGTACCACAGTCATAAGAATCCCTAGCAAAAATATCCTTGTACTCCATCAGGAGTTCTCGCACCATTTGGCGTTCATCATCGCTGGAACAGCCATTAGCTAAGGATATTTGCTCGACTATTTGCTGAAATCCTGGAAAGATTTCAGGCTGTCCTATTTCATAGGATTCTTCCAATCTAGAGGTGAGATCCCCTTGACTATAATTTACATTGCCCCCATGACTCTGGGTATTGGGGTAATCTTGCTGTTTGATCGGCTGATCAAATACTAGAGAGGCTTCTTGAATTTTACAGATGCCTTCCTCTGAGCTGAAGGGATAAATAGACTGAATAGTAAATAGACCCTCTGGCATAGATGCAAAGGATTGTTCAATTAATTGTTCTTCAGTTAAGTATCCTTCAGGTATTAGCCCAATTACATTATTCTGGAATCCAAAAGTGTAATAACTTGATTCAGCATATGGCAATTGCTAGTTTGATTTCAGGGCTGCATTTTCATCCTGAAATAAATCAGGGTCTCCCTTTAACTTGCTCCAGAGGCAAGAGTTAATCAAATCTATTTGTATGGCACATCTATGTAAGATATCGGGGCCCATTTATCAAAGGGCTTGCGGACCTGATCCGACACTGCGGATCAGGTCCGCAAGACCTCGCTAAATGCGGAGAGCAATACGCTCTCCACATTTAACATTGCACCAGCAGCTCACAAGAGCTGCTGGTGCAACGCCGCCCCCTGCTGACTCGCGGCCAATCGGCCGCCAGCAGGGAGCTGTCAATCAACCCGATCGTATTCGATCGGGTTGATTTCCGGCGGTTCCTGTCCGCCTGCTCAGAGCAGGCGGACAGGGTTATGAAGCAGCGGTCTTTAGACCGCTGCTTCATAACTTGTGTTTCTGGCGAGTCTGAAGACTCGCCAGAAACACGGCCCTTCAAGCTCCATACGGAGCTTGATAAATGGGCCTGATTATTGCCAATGTATATTTGATTATGGGGAGTATTTAAAACTAAAAACAGGTGCTTCACTGTCTTATTACCTATAGAGACAGATAATAAGCACTTAGCTGTGATGTTATAGCTTTCAAACCTGTTATCCAGGTTGTGGACACAGTGGTTATCACGGATACCAGACAGCTAAGGATACCCCCAACCCCCACTACAACCTCACCCCTGTTGTTTATCAGTGGTTTTGGGCTCCTCAGAGCAACCACCATCTCTGGAAGCTTTTGGTTGCATGGTTTTGTGTTCCAAACTTGTTTAGAAAAGAGCTTGTGTATGACCAGGAAAACCCTCCTAGGCTGGGCGGGCTCCTGGAACTCCCGCTCGGCCGCCTCACAACACCTAACCCCTCTCAGGCTGTCCAGGCTCCTGGAACTCCCGGTCGGCCACAGGACAGCAGGACACCCACTAACTTTACCCCTCGTCGCTCCAGCAACCATGTGCCTGAGAGCTCCGCTCTTTTGGGGATTAGTAGCCCCTAGGGAGGACAAGAGGTGGACAAATTACCGGAGGGTAGCTCCTTTGGGAACCGGGGGTTTTGGACACCCCTAACCCCATAACTTCAATGGACTGTAACTCCGGTCCCCAGTAACGAATCATGCTGATTTTTGGACTGTGAAATCTGGGGACCGAGAGCTTTAAAATGACATCCTGGAAGTGCCGCCGCTCCACCGGGATCACCTGAAACCGCCACCCCTAAGTATTGGGATTATGTGAGACTGTGGGTCCTATGGAGTTGCCGGACTGTCTGGAGGGGCGGGAATGGCGGGAAAATTATGGAATTGTCCTTTGTGTCATCAAGATGAGATATGTGTATAAAAGGAGTGTGTGTTCTCAATAAAATCAGTTCTTGTTCACCTGAAGGCTAGTCTGTCTAGTTATTTGGGTGAGCTCCAGCTAAAATCACTTTCCTGGGCTACATAGCCAGCCTGTTCCAGGCAGAGAAAGGAGCTACCCAGTCTGGGTAGCTGGAGTCTGCCACAGGGTGGGACTCTGGGTACTGATGCTGTCGGGCATCAGGGGTGGCTACAGGCTCTGGTCACTTGCCAGCTACATAGCTGCAGTCGGCAGCGAGGAAGCAGGACCCGTTTGGCGGAGCTACCCAGTCGGGGTAGCCGGGGTATCCGTCACATTGGCTGGCAGCGGTGGGATCTGCTTCTTTCACACGATTCCTGCTGACAGAGAAGGGCCACAGTAGCTGGTAACTATGGATGCCGAGTACTGAAGGAGAGTACAGGAGGCACTGACCAAGCTGGATGATCCTGGTTCTGCACTGGACCAGCTGAGCTGCAGGAACATTGTCCACCGGCAACTATGGAGGGAGAGGCTTCAACAAGAAAAGGATTGTGATGGAAAGGTCCTCCCACAGATGATGAGAGGTACTGGGTCCGCTGGGACTTGCGAGTGCTTTTCCTGGGAGAGCAGCCCATGGAGGAATGGCTATCAGATCTAGATCGACTGGTTCGGGTAGAGATGTGGGTGGAGGATGGCTACCGGGACCTTTGATGGCTTGCTATGCAAGCACGGCCATGGCTGGAGGATTGCTCCCCCACAGAGGGCTTTGGCGGCCCTGGGTTACTATTATAAAAGTTGACATAAGACCCAGAATTTGGGAGCGGGGCGTAACTGAGAGCAACGAACATTTACCTCTCCCGAGAGTAGATGTTGGATCTCTCGGGGGTACCCTGGCTGGTATCCGAAATGGTATTGCTTATTGTGCAGGAATGGGAACTGGAAAAGGCATACAAGAGGCTGCTAGACCGAGTTCTGCAGCATGCCATGGAGTCTGCACAGAGCTGTGGTGCAGCACTGTGGGAATCATGGAGGTTGGCCTCAGATGAGTGGCCACAGAGCATAAGCAACAACGAGCTGCTAGATACAGATCAGCAGCCTGGGCCCGAGCTTATAGACCTGGACAAAGGAGCCACCCCAGCAGAAGCGCTGGCAACAGGGCAGAGAGCCGCCGGCCTCTGCCCAGCACCTGTAACACCCCCAGGAAACCAGGGAGAGGAGGTAGGCATCCTCCCTCCCCTTACAGAGAACCCCTTTCAGGGAGAGATGGATGTCAATAACTCTCCCCAGCAGCAGAACCCCTTCCCGGGAGAGAAGACAGTCAGTCTCTCTCCCTAGCAGCAGCAGAGCCATCCCCTGGGAGCGGAGGTAGTCGTCCTCCCTCCCCGTAAACAGAACCCCTTCCTGGGAGAGGAGACAGTCGGTCTCTCTCCCCAGCGGCAGCAGATCATAGACTGTTATGTAGTCATTTAAACTTTCAGGCTGTAAAGGGAAAAAAAATATATATATATATTTTTATTTAAGTAGTATATCATAACATATGTCTTTGCTGGCCAAGTTTTCATTGCCCCACTTACATAGCATGGGGTCAATTTGCATGTGAAATGCAAATGGTTACTTTTTCACAGAACATATCACCTAGACCAGACCTCTAGGCAATGTTGTAAGGAGTAGGAAGTCTATCACACATTTCCAGGTAGTAAAACATATGGTCTCTTGAAATGGCTGTTAAAGTTAAATAAACCAAATGTTTTATTGTCCTCACTTGGGTGTTTAGAATAACTTTGCATACTAAATGGGGGGAAGAACTGAACATGAGTGAAGTCAATTTTTCTGAATGAATGAACCATTTGCTACTGACTAGCCAAATATATGATTATATATATCTTTACTTATACCTTGACATAAATCCCCCTTCCAATTTTAAATAGAAGTAGGACACATGTATTTAAATTGGCTTAAAGTCAATGGTATTTGTAAAGGATGTTGACCGTACGCATCATAGACAGTCTTCTATGTAGAGAGTCCGTCATTTTTGAGCCTTCATGCTTATCAGCTAGGCATATTTAAGCTACAGTATGTCTTTAGTGCATTTGGGGATATGATACTTCATTCTCCCTCTATGACTTGTAGTTGGGACCTAGGATGACACGCTCGCAATTGATTGATATGGACCCATTTATCTATGAAACTTTCATTTTTGGGGATCCATATTTTATAGGCCACTCGGGATATTTTGTCAGTAATGACAAAAGGACCTTTCCATGATGGAAGAAATTTCTTCTCCCTAACCTGATCTCTTCCAAAGTTATAAAGATAAATGTTATCATTTATTTCATATTCCTTTTTGGACGTTTTGAGATCATAATAGGTTTTAGTGGCAGTTGAAGCTTTCTCTAAACTCCTTTGAGCAAACGCAAAGGCATATTGCAGGTGCTTTCTTAGGTTCTCCACATATTGATGTGTATTGGCAGCGTTTATCAAATTTTGGCCTGATGTACAGTACAGTAGATGTTGAGGTAGAACCATTCTTCTACCAGTCATCAGTTCAAAAGGTGACATCTTGGTAGCACTACTTGGAGTTGCTCTTAATGCCATTAAGACTAGAGGTAGTTTTACATCCCAGTCTTTACCCGTTTCACTCACAAACTTTTGGAGGATTTTAACAATGGACTGGTTGTAACGCTCTACACCACCACTTGAGGCAGCTCTATATGCAATATGAAGTTTTCTTTTAACCCCTAGTATTTTCCACATTTTGGTCATCACTTCGCTAGTGAAGTGGGTTCCCCGATCGGATTCGATTCTTTGGGGTAGACCAAATCTGGAAAACACGTGGTTGATGAGCAATGCTGCGCATGTTTCAGCACTATTGTTAGGTGCACTGATGCACTCTACCCATTTAGTGAGCAGGCATGTCACTGTTAACATGTATTTGTTACCTCTTGATGACCTTGTTACTGGACCAATAAAATCAATTTGTATATCTGACAATGGCATTACCATCCCCCTTTTCTGCAATGGCGCTCTATGTGTTGGTGCAGTGGGTTGGAACTGTGGACAGATTAAACACCCTTGACAGTAGGTTTGAACATCTTTCAACATGTGTGGCCAAAAAGCGTAGTCACGCAATATTTTATACGTGAGTTTGGCACCACGATGACCAGATGTGGGAGCATCATGGGCATGTTGAAGCATTAGACCTCTGAACTTGGTGGGTACTACCCATTGCTGGATGCCAGTTTTGGAGGTTCCAATTAACAAACCATCCTGTAATTTGAATTGTGTTCTGGATTTCATTAAGATTCTAAGATCTTCTTTGCCAATACAATCATCTTTTGATATGGGGTTATCTTCAGGATCTTCTATGTGTTTATAGAAGATGCCTACAATGGGGTCTTCTTTTTGACTAGTGATCAGGTCTTCACTAGGAGAATCCTGACTCCATTGTACCAGGTTAGGCTCACTCTGTTGTTTAGCCTGGTTTCTGGTAATGGCTTCTATCTGAATTGCACCCATTAAGTGGTCAATATTAAGGAGTTCTCCAGTTATGGCTCCTTGTTTGGCTAATGAATCCGCAAGGTCATTGCCTTCCTTATCTGGGCCTAGAAACCTGGAATGACCCTTGGTCTTTTTCCAGTGTATTGTAAAATCATTGGATACCACCAGATTATCAATCTCGCAGAACAACTTGCCATGCTTGACTGGTTTGTTATTGCTTTTCTGCATGCCATTTCTTTTCCAAGTTGGCAGGTATTCAACAAAACTGTCACGCATATAATTTGAGTCAGTTATGATCACAAATTCATGAATACCATGTTCAATAGCCATTTCAATGGTTTTTAGAACAGCAGTGAATTCTGCAACTTGACTGGATCTTGGTCCAATGTTGAAACCTACAGATATATTTGAGAATCCATTTGCCGAAGTTATACCAATGCCAGCGACTAGTCTGCACTCATTATCAATAGTGACATGGTAAGAACAACCATCAACATATACCCAAGGTAATGTTTGACAATGGTCCTCATTGTACATTTTATATGGGGAAAGCAATTGTTCCTCCAGGAAATCATCTTCTGATAATTCTTCCCCAGGGTCCTTAGCAGTACAGTCGTGGAGCTTGGCAAGCCCTTGTGCGACTGGATTGTTTTTATTCTGTTTACAGCGAATTTCTAAGGGCCAGCCTTGTAAAGAAAGAGCCACGCTGTTATGCGGCTATTAGACAAATTCCCATCTCTTATTCTCTCACTTTGCAAATATAGCAAAGGCTGGTGGGCCGTTTCTACAATCATTTTCTTGCCCTGTACATAGCTGCGGAAATTTTGTAGAGCCCATACAAAATAAGAGGGCTTTTTCGCAATCGCTAAATTTTATTTCTACTGGGGATAGAGTTTTGCTCGCTATGGCTTTGCTTAAATTATCATGCTTTTGGTATAAAACAGCACTCATGCTTACATCTGTGTAATCTGTCTCTAAGAAGAAAGGTTTACCACCTTCAGGGTACGCTAAGCAAGGTGCTTGAGTGAGTTTTCTCTTCAGCTCTCTGATGGCTGTCTCTTGAGACTCACTCCAGTGCCATTTCACATCCTTCTTTAGAAGAAGTAGTAGTGGTTTAGCTAATTCTGCATAATTGTCAATTAATTTGCGAGAATAATTCGTCATACCGAGGAATGATCTCAATTCCCTTAAGTTAGTTGGGTTTTTGGAATTTACTATAGCTTCCACCTTTTTCTTCTGAGGATTTAGCCCTTCAGAAGTAACTTCATGTCCCAAGAAGTTTACACGAGTGCGGCACCATTGAGCTTTTTGTAGGGATAATTTGACATCTGCCCTTTTAAGTTGGTTGAGGACGTGTTTAAGCTCTGTGATGTGTTTTTCAAAGTCTGTGCTTTTGATTAAAACATCATCAACATAAGATAAGGTCCCCCTTTCCAGTGCATCAGGCATAGCCTAATGCATGAATACAGCAAATTCATGTCCAGAATTTATGTATCCAAAAGGAAGTCTCTGAAATGCATACTGGAACTTTTGGAATGAGAATGCCAGCTTATATTGGTCCTCCTCATGTACCTATGGTCCAATATCCCTGTGCACAATCAATGGCAGTGAATATTTTGGATCCCGGCATTTGTGCTAGGCACTGGTCAATATATGGCACAGGCCAGCCAGACATGTACACTTGTTTGTTTAGCTGTCTTAAGTCAGCACACAAACGCCATTGGCCATTGGGCTTAAGAACACCTAGAATAGGATTGTTATAAGAGCTGTGCACCTGTCGTATGATACCCCTTTCTTCCAAGTTCCTTATGATTTCTGCAAGAGAATCATATGAGGCTAAAGGAAGTCTGTATTGTTTAACAAAGACAGATGGTGCATCGGGATCTGTTTGTATTCTTGCAATGTGCAAGTCTGTAGTACCACAGTCATAAGAATCCCTAGCAAAAATATCCTTGTACTCCATCAGGAGTTCTCGCACCATTTGGCGTTCATCATCGCTGGAACAGCCATTAGCTAAGGATATTTGCTCGACTATTTGCTGAAATCCTGGAAAGATTTCAGGCTGTCCTATTTCATAGGATTCTTCCAATCTAGAGGTGAGATCCCCTTGACTATAATTTACATTGCCCCCATGACTCTGGGTATTGGGGTAATCTTGCTGTTTGATCGGCTGATCAAATACTAGAGAGGCTTCTTGAATTTTACAGATGCCTTCCTCTGAGCTGAAGGGATAAATAGACTGAATAGTAAATAGACCCTCTGGCATAGATGCAAAGGATTGTTCAATTAATTGTTCTTCAGTTAAGTATCCTTCAGGTATTAGCCCAATTACATTATTCTGGAATCCAAAAGTGTAATAACTTGATTCAGCATATGGCAATTGCTAGTTTGATTTCAGGGCTGCATTTTCATCCTGAAATAAATCAGGGTCTCCCTTTAACTTGCTCCAGAGGCAAGAGTTAATCAAATCTATTTGTATGGCACATCTATGTAAGATATCATTGCCAATGTATATTTGATTATGGGGAGTATTTAAAACTAAAAACAGGTGCTTCACTGTCTTATTACCTATAGAGACAGATAATAAGCACTTAGCTGTGATGTTATAGCTTTCAAACCTGTTATCCAGGTTGTGGACACAGTGGTTATCACGGATACCAGACAGCTAAGGATACCCCCAACCCCCACTACAACCTCACCCCTGTTTATCAGTGGTTTTGGGCTCCTCAGAGCAACCACCATCTCTGGATGGAAAAGAGCTTGTGTACGACCAGGAAAACCCTCCTAGGCTGGGCGGGCTCCTGGAACTCCCGCTCGGCCGCCTCACAACACCTAACCCCTCTCAGGCTGTCCAGGCTCCTGGAACTCCCGGTCGGCCACAGGACAGCAGGACACCCACTAACTTTACCCCTCGTCGCTCCAGCAACCATGTGCCTGAGAGCTCCGCTCTTTTGGGGATTAGTAGCCCCTAGGGAGGACAAGAGGTGGACAAATTACCGGAGGGTAGCTCCTTTGGGAACCGGGGGTTTTGGACACCCCTAACCCCATAACTTCAATGGACTGTAACTCCTTTAAAATGACATCCTGGAAGTGCCGCCGCTCCACCGGGATCACCTGAAACCGCCACCCCTAAGTATTGGGATTATGTGAGACTGTGGGTCCTATGGAGTTGCCGGACTGTCTGGAGGGGCGGGAATGGCGGGAAAATTATGGAATTGTCCTTTGTGTCATCAAGAGGAGATATGTGTATAAAAGGAGTGTGTGTTCTCAATAAAATCAGTTCTTGTTCACCTGAAGGCTAGTCTGTCTAGTTATTTGGGTGAGCTCCAGCTAAAATCACTTTCCTGGGCTACATAGCCAGCCTGTTCCAGGCAGAGAAAGGAGCTACCCAGTCTGGGTAGCTGGAGTCTGCCACAGGGTGGGACTCTGGGTACTGATGCTGTCGGGCATCAGGGGTGGCTACAGGCTCTGGTCACTTGCCAGCTACATAGCTGCAGTCGGCAGCGAGGAAGCAGGACCCGTTTGGCGGAGCTACCCAGTCGGGGTAGCCGGGGTATCCGTCACATTGGCTGGCAGCGGTGGGATCTGCTTCTTTCACACGATTCCTGCTGACAGAGAAGGGCCACAGTAGCTGGTAACTATGGATGCCGAGTACTGAAGGAGAATACAGGAGGCACTGACCAAGCTGGATGATCCTGGTTCTGCACTGGACCAGCTGAGCTGCAGGAACATTGTCCACCGGCAACTATGGAGGGAGAGGCTTCAACAAGAAAAGGATTGTGATGGAAAGGTCCTCCCACAGATGATGAGAGGTACTGGGTCCGCTGGGACTTGCGAGTGCTTTTCCTGGGAGAGCAGCCCATGGAGGAATGGCTATCAGATCTAGATCGACTGGTTCGGGTAGAGATGTGGGTGGAGGATGGCTACCGGGACCTTTGATGGCTTGCTATGCAAGCACGGCCATGGCTGGAGGATTGCTCCCCCACAGAGGGCTTTGGCGGCCCTGGGTTACTATTATAAAAGTTGACATAAGACCCAGAATTTGGGAGCGGGGCGTAACTGAGAGCAACGAACATTTACCTCTCCCGAGAGTAGATGTTGGATCTCTCGGGGGTACCCTGGCTGGTATCCGAAATGGTATCGCTTATTGTGCAGGAATGGGAACTGGAAAAGGCATACAAGAGGCTGCTAGACCGAGTTCTGCAGCATGCCATGGAGTCTGCACAGAGCTGTGGTGCAGCACTGTGGGAATCATGGAGGTTGGCCTCAGATGAGTGGCCACAGAGCATAAGCAACAACGAGCTGCTAGATACAGATCAGCAGCCTGGGCCCGAGCTTATAGACCTGGACAAAGGAGCCACCCCAGCAGAAGCGCTGGCAACAGGGCAGAGAGCCGCCGGCCTCTGCCCATCACCTGTAACACCCCCAGGAAACCAGGGAGAGGAGGTAGGCATCCTCCCTCCCCTTACAGAGAACCCCTTTCAGGGAGAGATGGATGTCAATAACTCTCCCCAGCAGCAGAACCCCTTCCCGGGAGAGAAGACAGTCAGTCTCTCTCCCTAGCAGCAGCAGAGCCATCCCCTGGGAGCGGAGGTAGTCGTCCTCCCTCCCCGTAAACAGAACCCCTTCCTGGGAGAGGAGACAGTCGGTCTCTCTCCCCAGCGGCAGCACAGTTTCCCATGGAGCGGAGGTAGCAGACCTCCCTCCCCAGCAGTAGATCTCCTTCTCGGGAGAAGAGACAGACGGTCTCTCCCCTCAGTAGCTTGGCAGGGTCTATACCCTTTTCTTGTCCTGGAGTATATCTCACAGGGGGCAGGCCAGGGGATTACCAGCTCATGCAGTTGGTGCCACAAGTTTGGGCACCCGAGTTTTGCCTGCCCCACCAAGGAGCAACCTCAACCTACAGTCTGGGGTGGGTATACAGCCGGGAAACCGGTACTGGCTTTGTTTGTGGGTGGGTCAGCCGGTACTCAACAGAGTGTCACAGAGGGAGACAGTTTGGCCATGGAACATAAGGACACTGGAACTTGTGGAACAGCAATTGTTTGGGAGCCGGCCTTAGCAAATTTGTTTGGGACTTGGCATTATGTGACTATCCCTGCGCCCAGGGCGCAGGGTATAAACACCAGCAGGAACCCCCCAGGATGCCCCAAGTTCAGGAGAGATGGGATAACCTCTCCCAGCAACCAAGAAGTGGAGGGCAACCGTCGGACAGCTCCTGATTGACCCGTTAAGGGTCTAGCCAGGTCTGCTGAACTAGAAGGGGGGAGATGTCACGGATACCAGAAAGCTAAGGATACCCCCCAACCCCCACTACAACCTCACCCCTGTTGTTTATCAGTGGTTTTGGGCTCCTCAGAGCAACCACCATCTCTAGAAGCTTTTGGCTGCATGGTTTTGTGTTCCAAACTTGTTTAGAATAGAGCTTGTGTATGACCAGGAAAACCGTCCTAGGCTGGCCGGGCTCCTGGAACTCCCGGTCGGCCGCCTCACAACGGACACCCGCCTAACCCCTCTCAGGCTGTCCAGGCTCCTGGAACTCCCGGTCGGCCACAGGACAGCAGGACACCCGCTAACTTTACCCCTCGTCGCTCCAGCAACCATGTGCCCGAGAGCTCCGCTCTTTTGGGGATTAGTAGCCCCTAGGGAGGACAAGATGTGGACAAATTACCGGAGGGGAGCTCCTTTGGGAACTGGGGGTTTTGAGAGTGTAAATATGGTAGTCCAGCGCTAAGATAATCCCTATGCTGTTATCCGAATAGAGGGTCTAACCAGCCCCCAAGAGAGAGTCAAAGATATAGAGTGATGGATACAGCGCCAAAAAAGGCCTAGGGGTCGGTATACACACAGAAAGTAAGAAAGAGAAATTTTATTTATTACAATAAAAAATCCTTACAAGAAGAGATTTTGAATATACTAATATAAAAAAGATTAAAACGGAAGCATAAAAATATAATTAAGAATGATGTCTATGCTGCGTGATGAACAACTTCTCCCTACATGGGAGATTCTAAGGCAGATATAGAAATAGATGCATAAAAAACAAATTACAAATTGAGGTCTGTACTCAGTGAAATACCAGCTGTAGCCTATTAATATGTATAGATACAGAACCTGTATAAAATATTATCTAAAATGCTAGCACACAATCATAGAAAGTAGGTAAGTAGCAGCTAATTACTGGGTAAGGTATACCAGTAAAAGACTGGACGTGGCGGCTGATTAATAAAGTGCAAGGTGTGGCACGATAGTAAACAGCTAACAATTATGGATCCATAATCTGATAGTATAACCGTGGTGTGCTGCGTGCTGAAATGGGATTAAAACATGTAGTGCTGAGAGAGGATAATAAATCAAAATAAATATAACACCACAGTGCAAAACACAATGCTCTCGCAAAATGTTTCACAAAAAATAAATAAATAAAAATAATAGCTATATATACACAAATGGCAATGTACGTTGGGGAATACAGTGAAATTATCAAGTGGTGAAACAATGAAAAACAAATGTCACATAAATTCAAGAAGTGAATGCAAGTGAAAAAAAGCAAAAAGATAATAAAAATCAGTAAAAAAATGAAAAAATAAAAATCAAAAATTGTTGTTCAACAAAGGTTCGTGAAAAAATAGTGTTAGTGAAAAATAGTGTTAGTGAAAAATAATAACAGTCACTTTGTTATCCAAATGCAAAAAACTCCAAATCAATTCAAAGCATAAAAATTCAAGAGGTGTATATGTAGAAACCTTGGATCCAAATGAATCCTTGGTGGCAATCAGCTGCTCCTTTAACGTCCCAGTAGATTCCTAAAATCAAAATTAGAACATAGCGTAACACAATTTATAAGTACTCAAAATAATGGAAAGGTGCTTACCAATGGGTCTACGCATTTCGGTCCTCAGTGGACCTTTATCAAGACTGATACATTGGTAAGCTAAGCACCTTTAAATAGGGGTATCATTTGGGGGACCGGATATGGCTTAGGATAATACCACTTCCGGTTTTGTAACTCGTAACAATACCAAATCGTTGTGGTCAAAACAATTTTATAATGTATACAATAGGTATCTTAGTGTACTGTATATAAAAGAGTTGTATGCAGAATTTTTGCTTAACTTTTAGTTTTATTGCAAAGCCCGGAATCGTGATGTCACTTCCGGTGCACAATCCTAGGTGTGTCAGTATAAACAAACCTGACGTCATTTCCGGCTTATACATTTTAACAGAGATGATAAGTTAAGCGTAGCTCTGTTATGAACTGATTCACAGCAACTTGTTCAGACAACAGTGACACAGGACCATCCCATGTCACCTATGAAATTATATTAAAATATATATCGCTGATCCCAAGTGCATAAACATAAACAGAGCGCAACGTCATTTCCGGTTTACGGATTTAGCAATGATAATTAATTGAGCCTTATTTCATTGTTTAGAACGTTAATCTAAAACACCATTTATTTTTAACTTTTAAATTTTAGAACAATCTGTTGATTAAACAGTGGCCTAAAACCAGCTTGTTCACTTATGGATTGCTGGACATATACGAGATCTGGACTGTTTGATTGGTCGTGACATCACGACCCATTGGGATGTATTCTATTGGTTGCTCACGGGGGTGTGTACATAATACCTATCCTGATTGGTTAAACCCTATTAATCAGCCTCATAGGTATCTTCTAAAACAGGTCTTCAGTTGTACAGTTTTCTTGACACTTTACAGTGTCACACTGTCATTAAGAAAGGAGACAGCAACGGAATTTATCCAGTTGTAATCTGATTACGCTACATACAGATCATAAAAATAAAAACGTTGCAATAAAACATTGCGATAAACCACTGCAATAAAACACTGATATTTCATCTATGTGATCAAACTAAGAACTAATCGTACAGACTACTCCTAACAGACAAAAAAAGTGTAAATAAGTAAACACAGAGGGGAAGAAAGAAGGGCATATAATCTATTCTTTAAATCTTGATAATGTCTGGGTAGGGTATTTCTTCCTTAACGTTATTACAGATAAGGGTACTAGGGTACTTGATCACTCTTATAATAGTGGGGAACATAATTTCACGCCAGGTAGCGACACATTTTAACTTGTTATTAAAATATTTTTAAATATTTATTAAAAAACTCGATATTCAAAAATCCTAACTGAATATTATAGCTGACTTGATACTGTGGAAGATTGAAAAGATCCCTACTATTATCTAGTGTATAGTCTCATTGAGGTAGGATCTATTTTAGCCTATATGGGACTTAATGTATGGTTAAGGTCACATATAGAGATTTTTTTTAAAAGTTATAAGCGATACAAACAATAACCAATTTTGGGTTAGTTCCCTGATCTCTTAAGGTGGAGGGAGGCAATTGTAGAAGATTGCAGGGGTCCTTACTAATATCTAATGTGTGGTCTCTTTGGAAGTAGGATCTAATATAGCCTATATGGGACTCTATGTATGGTTGAAGTCACATATAGGGATTTTTAGAAGTATATAGGAGATATAGACGATAACCAATTCTAGGTTAGTTCCCTGACTTCTTAAGGTAGAGGGAGGCATCTTGAGGTCAATGCCTCAGTCAGGGCAAGGTATCTACATTAAATGTATATAAGAAGAGGAGAGTTATGTATAAGCAGAGATTGATGAACTACTCGGAAAAAAAACGAATGGAACCAGAAGAGGATTTTAACAGATCAAAGTTGTGCAGAAAGATTGTTACAAAACAAGGACATTTTCCTTTGTTATAGATAACGAAAGGGCATACCATTGTTCATTGTATGTCCAAAATAGGATGATTTAGACTATAAAACAGAGGGGTATGTTTTAGCTGTCAGTCTTCAGATGTTCAAAATATAAGTGAGGTCTTTAATGGTGGTCTTAATGTGAAAGGGGATAGGATGGGTGGGTATAGAATCATAAATGGACAAAAGAATGAATACCTCTTTACTAATTGAAGAGGTGGGTAAGGTCCTCTCTATTGTTTAGACCTTTCGGATGTAAACAGTCTAATAGGAAGATCCATTTGGATTTGGCTTTGAGAAGGGTTTTTTCAAAGTCCACTCCTCTCCAGTTTTTAATTACTTTTTGTATGCCCATAAACTTTATCTCTTGTATTTTGCCATTGTGTTTATTGGCAAAATGCTTATAGAGTATTGTGTCTTTATTCTGTTTTTCAATCAACAGTAGGTGCTCCCTTAACCTGTCTCTGAGGCTTCTTGAGGTCTGGCCGATGTACTGAAGGCCACAGGAGCATTCCATGAGATAGATGATCCCTGTGTCCTGGCATCTGGTAAGGTCCTTAATAGTAAATTATTCTCCAGTCTGAGTTGATTTAAATGTTTTGGTCTTAACCCCTCATCTGCATGCTTTGCAGGTGGGACAAGGGAAAAAACCTTTAATTGGTTTCCCCTGTATACCTTGCGTTTTAGGTTTTTGCTTGCGTAGCAGACTTGGAGCTAATTTGTTTTTAAGATTCCCTGTTTTTTATATACAAAGTTTGGTTGATCAGGGAGTTTATCTCCAATGATATCATCATTTTTCAACAGGTGCCAATGTTTCTTGAAGATTTTTTCCATGATGTGCCGATTGCTACTGTACTCCGTAATCATTGGTACATTGAGTACTCCTTCTGTCCCAAATTTCTTCCTCTCTTTGTATTTTGTTAATTCCTTTCTTTCCACCTTTCTTACTTCATCTATCTTAAGGTCCAGTTCTTCCTCCTTATAGCCCCTTTCCATAAACTTTTCTTTTAGACGTATTGCTTGCTTTTCCCATGTTTTGATGTTAGAACAATTTTTCCGTACCCTTAGGAGTTGGCTTTTGGGGATGTTGTTTTTCCACTTTTTGAGGTGGCAACTCTCATAGTGTACATAGTTGTTGCTATCAACTGTTTTAAAATATGTGGAAGTTTCCCATTTAGATCAAACAGAGAAACCCAACAACAGTACTCAGCCACACCGGGCTGTAATGAATCAATATAAATGGACCAGTGCAGAGTCTCCGGTAATAAGTGACACTTCTTATAGCAGTTATACGGTAGAATAACTCACCCCACTCTGACCTGACCAGTCAACCACTTGACAGTATCGCTGCCCAAAGTACAGCCGCCTCTGTGCCGCTTCCGAAGATCCAAACTTCAATTGAGCGGCTCACAGGGCCTCAGCTGTAGTCCGTGTGCTCATCGGCTTGAGTGTGGGTGTGTAGCTATACGTCACAGGTATTCCTCCAATAGCAGGAGTTCTTTTCCGGAGGTGCTGCAAACTTTGATCCGCTCCAGGCTGTAGCATCAGCTGATGGGCCGGTAAAAACTGGAATGATCATCAAATTCAAAAGGAGACACCGACATCCATCTTATAGGTAAAATCTTGTAAGCTTTATTGTGCAATCATAAAAACGAAAAGACAACACAGCAAATGTACTAGAGTCAGACGTGGGCGCAGCACACAGGCATACGCGTTTCGGAAAGAGATTCCGTAGTCACAGCCTGACATGCTACCCCACACACCTGTTTAAAAACCCCATGGGCTAGTCTAATAGGTTAAAACAGGAACTACCCCCATAGACTCTATCCAATAGGACACTAGATAGCAAATGCAGCAATGATCCTAATTAACACTTCATTATCTAAGTTACCAGCATGTCTGCTATACACAAAAAACAGTCCTAGCAATAATAGAAATGCATGTAAACAGACATATTCGTATAATTAAATAGCAGTCATAATCCTAATGCGAAAAAGTTAATCATATTAGAAATGTAGCACAAGGGAGATGATATAGCTACAACATAACTTGAGAAACATTAAACATGGTGATAAAATAAAAGCAATTAAGCAGATGATTAAAAGGGAAAATACTGGGCACATAAGTAAGGTGTAAGTTGGTCACACCAATATTTACATAAGGATTTCATTTTAAGGGGAACAGGTATTTAAAAGACAAATTCAGGTAAGCAAATAATGTATACTATCGTATACAAAAAAGATATATATGTATTTATGTATCAGAAAAGCTCACTAGGTACAATGTATGGATACTGTCATGAGTGCTAATAGATTTGTAAATATAATCAAGGGTGTACAGAGCAAATGTTGGCAGAATATTATTCCCAGTGATTAATAATATCGAACCTGGAATTCAGACCTTTGGGTAGTCTGCTTTCAAGGGTAAATATCCAATATGCTTCCCTTCTTGCCAATATTGTATCCATATCACCGCCCCTAAGGGGCCTAAGGATCTTTTCTATAGCACACCATGAAAAATATCTTAAATCGTTATTATGAAAAGAGCCAAAGTGTTGTACTATTGGAGTGCTAGCCCTGTTGATTTTAAATGATGACAAATGTTCCCGTATTCGAGTATTTAGGTCCCGTGAGGTGAGACCTACATACTGTAATTTGCACTGAGAGCATTCAATAAGGTAAATGGCATATTCCGTGGTACAGTTCATACATGTATCAATGTCATATCTCTTGTTGGTGACAGTACTAGAAAAATTCTTAGTCACATCAACATACTCACAAGGTTTACACTTGCGCCGACCACATTTGAACATGCCAGTATGCCTTAGCCAAGATGATTGACTCTCAGTTTTGCTCTTCAGTAACGTGGGGGCCAGCAGATTTCCCAATGTTGGGCTTCTCCTATAGGAGCACCTGAGCCCGTTCTTAACAGTATTAACTAGCTTATCGTCAGCTGAAAGAAGAGGGAAGTGTTTACGGACTATCTTGCAAATATCCTGATACTGTATACTATGATTGGTGACAAAAGTCAATCCTTTGAAATCATTATTTTTGGAAGATTTCATATTTAACAGATCCCTTCTTTCTATAGTGCTGACAGCAGCTTTAGCCCTTTTTACCACAGCTTTGGGGTACTTCCTTTCTAGGAGTCTCCTTTCCAGATCAACTGATTCTTGTTTGAACTGTTGAAAACTCGTACAATTTCTCCTCAACCTAGTGTATTCCCCTTTGGCAATAGCATATGGAACATGCTTGGGGTGGCAACTCGTGCCTTGAAGGAGTGAATTGCCTGAGATGGGCTTCCTATAAACGGTAGATTCTATCTTACCATCGGGATTACCCCTCAGTGTAATATCAAGATAATTTATAGTATGTGGATTAAATTCACAGGTAAATCTCAGGTTAAGATCATTGCAATGAAGGTATTCCAAAAACAGGGGAATACTGTCCTCACTTCCTGTCCAGATGAAGATAAGATCATCTATATACCTCTGATATAGAGAAATATGAGATCTATAAGTATTATTATCTCCAAAGATGTGGTAAAATTCCCACCATCCTAAAAATAGATTTGCATATGAGGGGGCGAACTTCGCCCCCATGGCGGTACCACATCTCTGGAGATAATAAGTATCTTCAAATTTGAAAAAATTGTGTGTTAATAGGAATGTGAGTACCTTAAGAATGAAATTCTTAAGGCAATGATCGTAATCTGTGAAATTGTCTAGAAAAAAAGTTACAGCTTCCACTCCCTTCTGGTGGGGGATGCTAGAATATAGAGAGACAATGTCAATTGTCATCCACTTACTAGACTCAGTCCATTCAATGTGCTCAAGTATATTTAGGATATGCTTTGTGTCACGAACATATGATAAGAGAGACATAACTATAGGTTGGAGTATATTATCCAGCCATTGAGAAAGGTTTCCCAATAGTGACTCAACACCACTAACAATTGGGCGACCTTTTACATCTATGAGAGATTTGTGAGTCTTAGGGAAGTGATGGAACAGTGGTGTCTTCGGATTATCCACAAAAAGGAATTCAGCTGTATTGCTATCTATACACCCTTGTTCCATACCTTCATCCAAGAGATGTTTGAGTTCATTTTTGTACTCGTTGGTAGGATCCCTTCCTAGAATAAGGTAGTCATGTTCATTATTCAATTGTCTGAGACCTTCAGCTATATATTTTATTCGGTCCATTACTACAACCATTCCACCTTTGTCTGATTTCCTGATAACCAAATCCTGATTGTTTCTTAGAGAAGTCACTGCTTCTTTTTCAGACAAAGATAGATTGGACTTGTATCAGAGGTATATAGATGATCTTATCTTCATCTGGACAGGAAGTGAGGACAGTATTCCCCTGTTTTTGGAATACCTTCATTGCAATGATCTTAACCTGAGATTTACCTGTGAATTTAATCCACATACTATAAATTATCTTGATATTACACTGAGGGGTAATCCCGATGGTAAGATAGAATCTACCGTTTATAGGAAGCCCATCTCAGGCAATTCACTCCTTCAAGGCACGAGTTGCCACCCCAAGCATGTTCCATATGCTATTGCCAAAGGGGAATACACTAGGTTGAGGAGAAATTGTACGAGTTTTCAACAGTTCAAACAAGAATCAGTTGATCTGGAAAGGAGACTCCTAGAAAGGAAGTACCCCAAAGCTGTGGTAAAAAGGGCTAAAGCTGCTGTCAGCACTATAGAAAGAAGGGATCTGTTAAATATGAAATCTTCCAAAAATAATGATTTCAAAGGATTGACTTTTGTCACCAATCATAGTATACAGTATCAGGATATTTGCAAGATAGTCCGTAAACACTTCCCTCTTCTTTCAGCTGACGATAAGCTAGTTAATACTGTTAAGAACGGGCTCAGGTGCTCCTATAGGAGAAGCCCAACATTGGGAAATCTGCTGGCCCCCACGTTACTGAAGAGCAAAACTGAGAGTCAATCATCTTGGCTAAGGCATACTGGCATGTTCAAATGTGGTCGGCGCAAGTGTAAACCTTGTGAGTATGTTGATGTGACTAAGAATTTTTCTAGTACTGTCACCAACAAGAGATATGACATTGATACATGTATGAACTGTACCACGGAATATGCCATTTACCTTATTGAATGCTCTCAGTGCAAATTACAGTATGTAGGTCTCACCTCACGGGACCTAAATACTCGAATACGGGAACATTTGTCATCATTTAAAATCAACAGGGCTAGCACTCCATTAGTACAACACTTTGGCTCTTTTCATAATAACGATTTAAGATATTTTTCATGGTGTGCTATAGAAAAGATCCTTAGGCCCCTTAGGGGCGGTGATATGGATACAATTTTGGCAAGAAGGGAAGCATATTGGATATTTACCCTTGAAAGCAGACTACCCAAAGGTCTGAATTCCAGGTTCGATATTATTAATCACTGGGAATAATATTCTGCCAACATTTGCTCTGTACACCCTTGATTATATTTACAAATCTATTAGCACTCATGACAGTATCCATACATTGTACCTAGTGAGCTTTTCTGATACATAAATACATATATATCCTTTTTGTATACGATAGTATACATTATTTGCTTACCTGAATTTGTCTTTTAAATACCTGTTCCCCTTAAAATGAAATCCTTATGTAAATATTGGTGTGACCAACTTACACCTTACTTATGTGCCCAGTATTTTCCCTTTTAATCATCTGCTTAATTGCTTTTATTTTATCACCATGTTTAATGTTTCTCAAGTTATGTTGTAGCTATATCATCTCCCTTGTGCTACATTTCTAATATGATTAACTTTTTCGCATTAGGATTATGACTGCTATTTAATTATACGAATATGTCTGTTTACATGCATTTCTATTATTGCTAGGACTGTTTTTTGTGTATAGCAGACATGCTGGTAACTTAGATAATGAAGTGTTAATTAGGATCATTGCTGCATTTGCTATCTAGTGTCCTATTGGATAGAGTCTATGGGGGTAGTTCCTGTTTTAACCTATTAGACTAGCCCATGGGGTTTTTAAACAGGTGTGTGGGGTAGCATGTCAGGCTGTGACTACGGAATCTCTTTCCGAAACGCGTATGCCTGTGTGCTGCGCCCACGTCTGACTCTAGTACATTTGCTGTGTTGTCTTTTCGTTTTTATGATTGCACAATAAAGCTTACAAGATTTTACCTATAAGATGGATTTCGGTGTCTCCTTTTGAATTTGATGATCATTCCAGTTTTTACCGGCCCATCAGCTGATGCTACAGCCTGGAGCGGATCAAAGTTTGCAGCACCTCCGGAAAAGAACTCCTGCTATTGGAGGAATACCTGTGACGTATAGCTACACACCCACACTCAAGCCGACGAGCACACGGACTACAGCTGAGGCACTGTGAGCCGCTCAATTGAAGTTTGGATCTTCGGAAGCGGCACAGAGGCGGCTGTACTTTGGGCAGCGATACTGTCAAGTGGTTGACTGGTCAGGTCAGAGTGGGGTGAGTTATTCTACCGTATAACTGCTATAAGAAGTGTCACTTATTACCGGAGACTCTGCACTGGTCCATTTATATTGATTCATTACAGCCCGGTGTGGCTGAGTACTGTTGTTGGGTTTCTCTGTTTGATCTGTTTGTTATTGGGTATACCCTGGATGTACCAACACCTAACACAGACTGTTCAAGCCTCCAGCCTGCTACTTTCTGCTCAGCTATGGAGACAACACAGCACACTTTTTATTCATTGCTGCCAGCTACTGCACGCACTACTAATCTTACTGACTGTGAACTGATTTTCTCAGAGGATAAGAGCATACTGGCATTAAGTACTTTATTCGAACTCCTGGAAAAACTTTTGATAAAAGAATCTAAATTACAGTGGGACATTTGGACCCTCGAAAAGTACAAAAGTTTGAGTATGATACCAAGGGGACTACGGGTCTTTAAATTCCCCACGTTTGATGTGGACACTAATGATAAGGAATTCATAGACTCATGGAATAATGTACTAACTGACTGCTCCCTGAGACTTATGATGCTATTATTGATTTATAAAAACAAACAATTAGAGTCTTTAAGAATAGAAATTAATGATTTGCAAGTAGAACTGAATAGACGATCTAGTAATCCTGATTTTGCTAAATTTGATAAAATATTGAGGGAACTGATTGCTAAGGGAAGGTCTGAAGTTATGGAGAGAAAACATACTAAGTTCATTAGGGACAAATACGACTATGCTAATAATTGTGTATATATATGGAACAAGAAATCTAGAGGGAACTCTAGATCTAACCAACCTAGATTTGGGAGGAGGAGAAGGGCTAATAATAAAAACAAACAAAACAGAAATAATAATAATAATTCATCTAAAAATGTTACCTTCTCTGGGAGCGATACTGACTATTCCAGTGATGGTGATAAACCAGCTGATGTTACTCAAGATACACATTCTATCACATATCAAAATGATGAACCTCAAGCTGCCATTGCGGCAGGTCCACATCTTGTATATGAGGATAATACTAATAATGCTACTAACACAGTGAGACCAAAGCAGGCTGTTTATATGGAGACTCCGCACATTACATCTAGACCTGACAACTCTGTACTAGAACAGGTTTTTCCACAGGTACAGGGAGGCATAGCGGGGGGGGGGGAAGAGGCACTCACATTACCAAACAGAATCCGGTCATGAAAATCAATCAGGACAAATATCAGCTGAGGGAACCGAGACCCCAAACAAAGTACAAATAGTAGGAAATGTGGTCAACCTGTCATCTTTCTCACTCAATGATACACACTATAGAGTATTAAATTTGGGGCTAAATTTTGCACCTAATAACGATTTTGATTTGTTTCAAACTATAATTGATATCAACAGACTAGTTAGGAACATAACTCTGAGAAAACATTTCTCAGATGATGTCAGTACTATGGAACAGGATTTTACGCCTATGAATAGGGAAAGTGACATTTCTACTAATAAATATAATTTCTCTGAGAATTGTGATATTGTCTCACTACAACAATTACAGTTAGACAATATATCTGAACATGACACTAGGAGCAGAGGCCCTACCCTTAAGAAAAAATCTCGATTTTATCCCATACAAAGTAGGGGTAACATTGTAGAAATCTTCCACTCAAGAGTTGAAAATGATTTGGTTGAATTGAAAGCTAGACGGTCCAACTACAAGTCCAATCTATCTTTGTCTGAAAAAGAAGCAGTGACTTCTCTAAGAAACAATCAGGATTTGGTTATCAGGAAATCAGACAAAGGTGGAATGGTTGTAGTAATGGACCGAATAAAATATATAGCTGAAGGTCTCAGACAATTGAATAATGAACATGACTACCTTATTCTAGGAAGGGATCCTACCAACGAGTACAAAAATGAACTCAAACATCTCTTGGATGAAGGTATGGAACAAGGGTGTATAGATAGCAATACAGCTGAATTCCTTTTTGTGGATAATCCGAAGACACCACTGTTCCATCACTTCCCTAAGACTCACAAATCTCTCATAGATGTAAAAGGTCGCCCAATTGTTAGTGGTGTTGAGTCACTATTGGGAAACCTTTCTCAATGGCTGGATAATATACTCCAACCTATAGTTATGTCTCTCTTATCATATGTTCGTGACACAAAGCATATCCTAAATATACTTGAGCACATTGAATGGACTGAGTCTAGTAAGTGAATGACAATTGACATTGTCTCTCTATATTCTAGCATCCCCCACCAGAAGGGAGTGGAAGCTGTAACTTTTTTTCTAGACAATTTCACAGATTACGATCATTGCCTTAAGAATTTCATTCTTAAGGTACTCACATTCCTATTAACACACAATTTTTTCAAATTTGAAGATACTTATTATCTCCAGAGATGTGGTACCGCCATGGGGGCGAAGTTCGCCCCCTCATATGCAAATCTATTTTTAGGATGGTGGGAATTTTACCACATCTTTGGAGATAATAATACTTATAGATCTCATATTTCTCTATATCAGAGGTATATAGATGATCTTATCTTCATCTGGACAGGAAGTGAGGACAGTATTCCCCTGTTTTTGGAATACCTTCATTGCAATGATCTTAACCTGAGATTTACCTGTGAATTTAATCCACATACTATAAATTATCTTGATATTACACTGAGGGGTAATCCCGATGGTAAGATAGAATCTACCGTTTATAGGAAGCCCATCTCAGGCAATTCACTCCTTCAAGGCACGAGTTGCCACCCCAAGCATGTTCCATATGCTATTGCCAAAGGGGAATACACTAGGTTGAGGAGAAATTGTACGAGTTTTCAACAGTTCAAACAAGAATCAGTTGATCTGGAAAGGAGACTCCTAGAAAGGAAGTACCCCAAAGCTGTGGTAAAAAGGGCTAAAGCTGCTGTCAGCACTATAGAAAGAAGGGATCTGTTAAATATGAAATCTTCCAAAAATAATGATTTCAAAGGATTGACTTTTGTCACCAATCATAGTATACAGTATCAGGATATTTGCAAGATAGTCCGTAAACACTTCCCTCTTCTTTCAGCTGACGATAAGCTAGTTAATACTGTTAAGAACGGGCTCAGGTGCTCCTATAGGAGAAGCCCAACATTGGGAAATCTGCTGGCCCCCACGTTACTGAAGAGCAAAACTGAGAGTCAATCATCTTGGCTAAGGCATACTGGCATGTTCAAATGTGGTCGGCGCAAGTGTAAACCTTGTGAGTATGTTGATGTGACTAAGAATTTTTCTAGTACTGTCACCAACAAGAGATATGACATTGATACATGTATGAACTGTACCACGGAATATGCCATTTACCTTATTGAATGCTCTCAGTGCAAATTACAGTATGTAGGTCTCACCTCACGGGACCTAAATACTCGAATACGGGAACATTTGTCATCATTTAAAATCAACAGGGCTAGCACTCCAATAGTACAACACTTTGGCTCTTTTCATAATAACGATTTAAGATATTTTTCATGGTGTGCTATAGAAAAGATCCTTAGGCCCCTTAGGGGCGGTGATATGGATACAATATTGGCAAGAAGGGAAGCATATTGGATATTTACCCTTGAAAGCAGACTACCCAAAGGTCTGAATTCCAGGTTCGATATTATTAATCACTGGGAATAATATTCTGCCAACATTTGCTCTGTACACCCTTGATTATATTTACAAATCTATTAGCACTCATGACAGTATCCATACATTGTACCTAGTGAGCTTTTCTGATACATAAATACATATATATCCTTTTTGTATACGATAGTATACATTATTTGCTTACCTGAATTTGTCTTTTAAATACCTGTTCCCCTTAAAATGAAATCCTTATGTAAATATTGGTGTGACCAACTTACACCTTACTTATGTGCCCAGTATTTTCCCTTTTAATCATCTGCTTAATTGCTTTTATTTTATCACCATGTTTAATGTTTCTCAAGTTATGTTGTAGCTATATCATCTCCCTTGTGCTACATTTCTAATATGATTAACTTTTTCGCATTAGGATTATGACTGCTATTTAATTATACGAATATGTCTGTTTACATGCATTTCTATTATTGCTAGGACTGTTTTTTGTGTATAGCAGACATGCTGGTAACTTAGATAATGAAGTGTTAATTAGGATCATTGCTGCATTTGCTATCTAGTGTCCTATTGGATAGAGTCTATGGGGGTAGTTCCTGTTTTAACCTATTAGACTAGCCCATGGGGTTTTTAAACAGGTGTGTGGGGTAGCATGTCAGGCTGTGACTACGGAATCTCTTTCCGAAACGCGTATGCCTGTGTGCTGCGCCCACGTCTGACTCTAGTACATTTGCTGTGTTGTCTTTTCGTTTTTATGATTGCACAATAAAGCTTACAAGATTTTACCTATAAGATGGATGTCGGTGTCTCCTTTTGAATTTGATGATCATTCCAGTTTTTACCGGCCCATCAGCTGATGCTACAGCCTGGAGCGGATCAAAGTTTGCAGCACCTCCGGAAAAGAACTCCTGCTATTGGAGGAATACCTGTGACGTATAGCTACACACCCACACTCAAGCCGACGAGCACACGGACTACAGCTGAGGCCCTGTGAGCCGCTCAATTGAAGTTTGGATCTTCGGAAGCGGCACAGAGGCGGCTGTACTTTGGGCAGCGATACTGTCAAGTGGTTGACTGGTCAGGTCAGAGTGGGGTGAGTTATTCTACCGTATAACTGCTATAAGAAGTGTCACTTATTACCGGAGACTCTGCACTGGTCCATTTATATTGATTCATTACAGCCCGGTGTGGCTGAGTACTGTTGTTGGGTTTCTCTGTTTGATCTGTTTGTTATTGGGTATACCCTGGATGTACCAACACCTAACACAGACTGTTCAAGCCTCCAGCCTGCTACTTTCTGCTCAGCTATGGAGACAGCACAGCACACTTTTTATTCATTGCTGCCAGCTACTGCACGCACTACTAATCTTACTGACTGTGAACTGATTTTCTCAGAGGATAAGAGCATACTGGCATTAAGTACTTTATTCGAACTCCTGGAAAAACTTTTGATAAAAGAATCTAAATTACAGTGGGACATTTGGACCCTCGAAAAGTACAAAAGTTTGAGTATGATACCAAGGGGACTACGGGTCTTTAAATTCCCCACGTTTGATGTGGACACTAATGATAAGGAATTCATAGACTCATGGAATAATGTACTAACTGACTGCTCCCTGAGACTTATGATGCTATTATTGATTTATAAAAACAAACAATTAGAGTCTTTAAGAATAGAAATTAATGATTTGCAAGTAGAACTGAATAGACGATCTAGTAATCCTGATTTTGCTAAATTTGATAAAATATTGAGGGAACTGATTGCTAAGGGAAGGTCTGAAGTTATGGAGAGAAAACATACTAAGTTCATTAGGGACAAATACGACTATGCTAATAATTGTGTATATATATGGAACAAGAAATCTAGAGGGAACTCTAGATCTAACCAACCTAGATTTGGGAGGAGGAGAAGGGCTAATAATAAAAACAAACAAAACAGAAATAATAATAATAATTCATCTAAAAATGTTACCTTCTCTGGGAGCGATACTGACTATTCCAGTGATGGTGATAAACCAGCTGATGTTACTCAAGATACACATTCTATCACATATCAAAATGATGAACCTCAAGCTGCCATTGCGGCAGGTCCACATCTTGTATATGAGGATAATACTAATAATGCTACTAACACAGTGAGACCAAAGCAGGCTGTTTATATGGAGACTCCGCACATTACATCTAGACCTGACAACTCTGTACTAGAACAGGTTTTTCCACAGGTACAGGGAGGCATAGCGGGGGGGGGGGAAGAGGCACTCACATTACCAAACAGAATCCGGTCATGAAAATCAATCAGGACAAATATCAGCTGAGGGAACCGAGACCCCAAACAAAGTACAAATAGTAGGAAATGTGGTCAACCTGTCATCTTTCTCACTCAATGATACACACTATAGAGTATTAAATTTGGGGCTAAATTTTGCACCTAATAACGATTTTGATTTGTTTCAAACTATAATTGATATCAACAGACTAGTTAGGAACATAACTCTGAGAAAACATTTCTCAGATGATGTCAGTACTATGGAACAGGATTTTACGCCTATGAATAGGGAAAGTGACATTTCTACTAATAAATATAATTTCTCTGAGAATTGTGATATTGTCTCACTACAACAATTACAGTTAGACAATATATCTGAACATGACACTAGGAGCAGAGGCCCTACCCTTAAGAAAAAATCTCGATTTTATCCCATACAAAGTAGGGGTAACATTGTAGAAATCTTCCACTCAAGAGTTGAAAATGATTTGGTTGAATTGAAAGCTAGACGGTCCAACTACAAGTCCAATCTATCTTTGTCTGAAAAAGAAGCAGTGACTTCTCTAAGAAACAATCAGGATTTGGTTATCAGGAAATCAGACAAAGGTGGAATGGTTGTAGTAATGGACCGAATAAAATATATAGCTGAAGGTCTCAGACAATTGAATAATGAACATGACTACCTTATTCTAGGAAGGGATCCTACCAACGAGTACAAAAATGAACTCAAACATCTCTTGGATGAAGGTATGGAACAAGGGTGTATAGATAGCAATACAGCTGAATTCCTTTTTGTGGATAATCCGAAGACACCACTGTTCCATCACTTCCCTAAGACTCACAAATCTCTCATAGATGTAAAAGGTCGCCCAATTGTTAGTGGTGTTGAGTCACTATTGGGAAACCTTTCTCAATGGCTGGATAATATACTCCAACCTATAGTTATGTCTCTCTTATCATATGTTCGTGACACAAAGCATATCCTAAATATACTTGAGCACATTGAATGGACTGAGTCTAGTAAGTGGATGACAATTGACATTGTCTCTCTATATTCTAGCATCCCCCACCAGAAGGGAGTGGAAGCTGTAACTTTTTTTCTAGACAATTTCACAGATTACGATCATTGCCTTAAGAATTTCATTCTTAAGGTACTCACATTCCTATTAACACACAATTTTTTCAAATTTGAAGATACTTATTATCTCCAGAGATGTGGTACCGCCATGGGGGCGAAGTTCGCCCCCTCATATGCAAATCTATTTTTAGGATGGTGGGAATTTTACCACATCTTTGGAGATAATAATACTTATAGATCTCATATTTCTCTATATCAGAGGTATATAGATGATCTGCTTCCTGCAGGAAGTGAGGACAGTATTCCCCTGTTTTTGGAATACCTTCATTGCAATGATCTTAACCTGAGATTTACCTGTGAATTTAATCCACATACTATAAATTATCTTGATATTACACTGAGGGGTAATCCCGATGGTAAGATAGAATCTACCGTTTATAGGAAGCCCATCTCAGGCAATTCACTCCTTCAAGGCACGAGTTGCCACCCCAAGCATGTTCCATATGCTATTGCCAAAGGGGAATACACTAGGTTGAGGAGAAATTGTACGAGTTTTCAACAGTTCAAACAAGAATCAGTTGATCTGGAAAGGAGACTCCTAGAAAGGAAGTACCCCAAAGCTGTGGTAAAAAGGGCTAAAGCTGCTGTCAGCACTATAGAAAGAAGGGATCTGTTAAATATGAAATCTTCCAAAAATAATGATTTCAAAGGATTGACTTTTGTCACCAATCATAGTATACAGTATCAGGATATTTGCAAGATAGTCCGTAAACACTTCCCTCTTCTTTCAGCTGACGATAAGCTAGTTAATACTGTTAAGAACGGGCTCAGGTGCTCCTATAGGAGAAGCCCAACATTGGGAAATCTGCTGGCCCCCACGTTACTGAAGAGCAAAACTGAGAGTCAATCATCTTGGCTAAGGCATACTGGCATGTTCAAATGTGGTCGGCGCAAGTGTAAACCTTGTGAGTATGTTGATGTGACTAAGAATTTTTCTAGTACTGTCACCAACAAGAGATATGACATTGATACATGTATGAACTGTACCACGGAATATGCCATTTACCTTATTGAATGCTCTCAGTGCAAATTACAGTATGTAGGTCTCACCTCACGGGACCTAAATACTCGAATACGGGAACATTTGTCATCATTTAAAATCAACAGGGCTAGCACTCCAATAGTACAACACTTTGGCTCTTTTCATAATAACGATTTAAGATATTTTTCATGGTGTGCTATAGAAAAGATCCTTAGGCCCCTTAGGGGCGGTGATATGGATACAATTTTGGCAAGAAGGGAAGCATATTGGATATTTACCCTTGAAAGCAGACTACCCAAAGGTCTGAATTCCAGGTTCGATATTATTAATCACTGGGAATAATATTCTGCCAACATTTGCTCTGTACACCCTTGATTATATTTACAAATCTATTAGCACTCATGACAGTATCCATACATTGTACCTAGTGAGCTTTTCTGATACATAAATACATATATATCCTTTTTGTATACGATAGTATACATTATTTGCTTACCTGAATTTGTCTTTTAAATACCTGTTCCCCTTAAAATGAAATCCTTATGTAAATATTGGTGTGACCAACTTACACCTTACTTATGTGCCCAGTATTTTCCCTTTTAATCATCTGCTTAATTGCTTTTATTTTATCACCATGTTTAATGTTTCTCAAGTTATGTTGTAGCTATATCATCTCCCTTGTGCTACATTTCTAATATGATTAACTTTTTCGCATTAGGATTATGACTGCTATTTAATTATACGAATATGTCTGTTTACATGCATTTCTATTATTGCTAGGACTGTTTTTTGTGTATAGCAGACATGCTGGTAACTTAGATAATGAAGTGTTAATTAGGATCATTGCTGCATTTGCTATCTAGTGTCCTATTGGATAGAGTCTATGGGGGTAGTTCCTGTTTTAACCTATTAGACTAGCCCATGGGGTTTTTAAACAGGTGTGTGGGGTAGCATGTCAGGCTGTGACTACGGAATCTCTTTCCGAAACGCGTATGCCTGTGTGCTGCGCCCACGTCTGACTCTAGTACATTTGCTGTGTTGTCTTTTCGTTTTTATGATTGCACAATAAAGCTTACAAGATTTTACCTATAAGATGGATGTCGGTGTCTCCTTTTGAATTTGATGATCATTCCAGTTTTTACCGGCCCATCAGCTGATGCTACAGCCTGGAGCGGATCAAAGTTTGCAGCACCTCCGGAAAAGAACTCCTGCTATTGGAGGAATACCTGTGACGTATAGCTACACACCCACACTCAAGCCGACGAGCACACGGACTACAGCTGAGGCCCTGTGAGCCGCTCAATTGAAGTTTGGATCTTCGGAAGCGGCACAGAGGCGGCTGTACTTTGGGCAGCGATACTGTCAAGTGGTTGACTGGTCAGGTCAGAGTGGGGTGAGTTATTCTACCGTATAACTGCTATAAGAAGTGTCACTTATTACCGGAGACTCTGCACTGGTCCATTTATATTGATTCATTACAGCCCGGTGTGGCTGAGTACTGTTGTTGGGTTTCTCTGTTTGATCTGTTTGTTATTGGGTATACCCTGGATGTACCAACACCTAACACAGACTGTTCAAGCCTCCAGCCTGCTACTTTCTGCTCAGCTATGGAGACAACACAGCACACTTTTTATTCATTGCTGCCAGCTACTGCACGCACTACTAATCTTACTGACTGTGAACTGATTTTCTCAGAGGATAAGAGCATACTGGCATTAAGTACTTTATTCGAACTCCTGGAAAAACTTTTGATAAAAGAATCTAAATTACAGTGGGACATTTGGACCCTCGAAAAGTACAAAAGTTTGAGTATGATACCAAGGGGACTACGGGTCTTTAAATTCCCCACGTTTGATGTGGACACTAATGATAAGGAATTCATAGACTCATGGAATAATGTACTAACTGACTGCTCCCTGAGACTTATGATGCTATTATTGATTTATAAAAACAAACAATTAGAGTCTTTAAGAATAGAAATTAATGATTTGCAAGTAGAACTGAATCTAGTAATCCTGATTTTGCTAAATTTGATAAAATATTGAGGGAACTGATTGCTAAGGGAAGGTCTGAAGTTATGGAGAGAAAACATACTAAGTTCATTAGGGACAAATACGACTATGCTAATAATTGTGTATATATATGGAACAAGAAATCTAGAGGGAACTCTAGATCTAACCAACCTAGATTTGGGAGGAGGAGAAGGGCTAATAATAAAAACAAACAAAACAGAAATAATAATAATAATTCATCTAAAAATGTTACCTTCTCTGGGAGCGATACTGACTATTCCAGTGATGGTGATAAACCAGCTGATGTTACTCAAGATACACATTCTATCACATATCAAAATGATGAACCTCAAGCTGCCATTGCGGCAGGTCCACATCTTGTATATGAGGATAATACTAATAATGCTACTAACACAGTGAGACCAAAGCAGGCTGTTTATATGGAGACTCCGCACATTACATCTAGACCTGACAACTCTGTACTAGAACAGGTTTTTCCACAGGTACAGGGAGGCATAGCGGGGGGGGGAAGAGGCACTCACATTACCAAACAGAATCCGGTCATGAAAATCAATCAGGACAAATATCAGCTGAGGGAACCGAGACCCCAAACAAAGTACAAATAGTAGGAAATGTGGTCAACCTGTCATCTTTCTCACTCAATGATACACACTATAGAGTATTAAATTTGGGGCTAAATTTTGCACCTAATAACGATTTTGATTTGTTTCAAACTATAATTGATATCAACAGACTAGTTAGGAACATAACTCTGAGAAAACATTTCTCAGATGATGTCAGTACTATGGAACAGGATTTTACGCCTATGAATAGGGAAAGTGACATTTCTACTAATAAATATAATTTCTCTGAGAATTGTGATATTGTCTCACTACAACAATTACAGTTAGACAATATATCTGAACATGACACTAGGAGCAGAGGCCCTACCCTTAAGAAAAAATCTCGATTTTATCCCATACAAAGTAGGGGTAACATTGTAGAAATCTTCCACTCAAGAGTTGAAAATGATTTGGTTGAATTGAAAGCTAGACGGTCCAACTACAAGTCCAATCTATCTTTGTCTGAAAAAGAAGCAGTGACTTCTCTAAGAAACAATCAGGATTTGGTTATCAGGAAATCAGACAAAGGTGGAATGGTTGTAGTAATGGACCGAATAAAATATATAGCTGAAGGTCTCAGACAATTGAATAATGAACATGACTACCTTATTCTAGGAAGGGATCCTACCAACGAGTACAAAAATGAACTCAAACATCTCTTGGATGAAGGTATGGAACAAGGGTGTATAGATAGCAATACAGCTGAATTCCTTTTTGTGGATAATCCGAAGACACCACTGTTCCATCACTTCCCTAAGACTCACAAATCTCTCATAGATGTAAAAGGTCGCCCAATTGTTAGTGGTGTTGAGTCACTATTGGGAAACCTTTCTCAATGGCTGGATAATATACTCCAACCTATAGTTATGTCTCTCTTATCATATGTTCGTGACACAAAGCATATCCTAAATATACTTGAGCACATTGAATGGACTGAGTCTAGTAAGTGGATGACAATTGACATTGTCTCTCTATATTCTAGCATCCCCCACCAGAAGGGAGTGGAAGCTGTAACTTTTTTTCTAGACAATTTCACAGATTACGATCATTGCCTTAAGAATTTCATTCTTAAGGTACTCACATTCCTATTAACACACAATTTTTTCAAATTTGAAGATACTTATTATCTCCAGAGATGTGGTACCGCCATGGGGGCGAAGTTCGCCCCCTCATATGCAAATCTATTTTTAGGATGGTGGGAATTTTACCACATCTTTGGAGATAATAATACTTATAGATCTCATATTTCTCTATATCAGAGGTATATAGATGATCTTATCTTCATCTGGACAGGAAGTGAGGACAGTATTCCCCTGTTTTTGGAATACCTTCATTGCAATGATCTTAACCTGAGATTTACCTGTGAATTTAATCCACATACTATAAATTATCTTGATATTACACTGAGGGGTAATCCCGATGGTAAAATAGAATCTACCGTTTATAGGAAGCCCATCTCAGGCAATTCACTCCTTCAAGGCACGAGTTGCCACCCCAAGCATGTTCCATATGCTATTGCCAAAGGGGAATACACTAGGTTGAGGAGAAATTGTACGAGTTTTCAACAGTTCAAACAAGAATCAGTTGATCTGGAAAGGAGACTCCTAGAAAGGAAGTACCCCAAAGCTGTGGTAAAAAGGGCTAAAGCTGCTGTCAGCACTATAGAAAGAAGGGATCTGTTAAATATGAAATCTTCCAAAAATAATGATTTCAAAGGATTGACTTTTGTCACCAATCATAGTATACAGTATCAGGATATTTGCAAGATAGTCCGTAAACACTTCCCTCTTCTTTCAGCTGACGATAAGCTAGTTAATACTGTTAAGAACGGGCTCAGGTGCTCCTATAGGAGAAGCCCAACATTGGGAAATCTGCTGGCCCCCACGTTACTGAAGAGCAAAACTGAGAGTCAATCATCTTGGCTAAGGCATACTGGCATGTTCAAATGTGGTCGGCGCAAGTGTAAACCTTGTGAGTATGTTGATGTGACTAAGAATTTTTCTAGTACTGTCACCAACAAGAGATATGACATTGATACATGTATGAACTGTACCACGGAATATGCCATTTACCTTATTGAATGCTCTCAGTGCAAATTACAGTATGTAGGTCTCACCTCACGGGACCTAAATACTCGAATACGGGAACATTTGTCATCATTTAAAATCAACAGGGCTAGCACTCCAATAGTACAACACTTTGGCTCTTTTCATAATAACGATTTAAGATATTTTTCATGGTGTGCTATAGAAAAGATCCTTAGGCCCCTTAGGGGCGGTGATATGGATACAATATTGGCAAGAAGGGAAGCATATTGGATATTTACCCTTGAAAGCAGACTACCCAAAGGTCTGAATTCCAGGTTCGATATTATTAATCACTGGGAATAATATTCTGCCAACATTTGCTCTGTACACCCTTGATTATATTTACAAATCTATTAGCACTCATGACAGTATCCATACATTGTACCTAGTGAGCTTTTCTGATACATAAATACATATATATCCTTTTTGTATACGATAGTATACATTATTTGCTTACCTGAATTTGTCTTTTAAATACCTGTTCCCCTTAAAATGAAATCCTTATGTAAATATTGGTGTGACCAACTTACACCTTACTTATGTGCCCAGTATTTTCCCTTTTAATCATCTGCTTAATTGCTTTTATTTTATCACCATGTTTAATGTTTCTCAAGTTATGTTGTAGCTATATCATCTCCCTTGTGCTACATTTCTAATATGATTAACTTTTTCGCATTAGGATTATGACTGCTATTTAATTATACGAATATGTCTGTTTACATGCATTTCTATTATTGCTAGGACTGTTTTTTGTGTATAGCAGACATGCTGGTAACTTAGATAATGAAGTGTTAATTAGGATCATTGCTGCATTTGCTATCTAGTGTCCTATTGGATAGAGTCTATGGGGGTAGTTCCTGTTTTAACCTATTAGACTAGCCCATGGGGTTTTTAAACAGGTGTGTGGGGTAGCATGTCAGGCTGTGACTACGGAATCTCTTTCCGAAACGCGTATGCCTGTGTGCTGCGCCCACGTCTGACTCTAGTACATTTGCTGTGTTGTCTTTTCGTTTTTATGATTGCACAATAAAGCTTACAAGATTTTACCTATAAGATGGATGTCGGTGTCTCCTTTTGAATTTGAAGTTTCCCATTTGCCATTCTGCACTTCTATTTGTAAGTCTAAGAAGACAATTTCCTTTGGGCTCCAAGTGTGAGTGAACTTAAGGTTCAGGGTATATTGATTCATGATCTCAATTGTGTATATGAGGTCTTGTATTGAACCTTTCCAGATGATTAGAACATCATCGATGTATCTGCGGTAGAGGACCAGGTCCGCGCTCGCTGGGCAGGAGTCCCAGAAGATACTCTCCCATTTGCCCATGTACAAATTAGCATAGCTGGGCGCGAACCTGGTCCCCATAGCTGTACCGCAGATTTGTTGGTAGTACACCCCCTCGTTACAAAAGTAGTTGTGTTGCAGAATATATTGGATACTATCCAATATAAATTTGGCCTGATCTTCTAACATCAATGGATCCTTATCCAAAAACCATTTTATTGCTTCAAGTCCCTCTTTGTGGGGTATGCTGGTATATAAAGCAGCTACGTCACAAGTTGCCATAATATAGCCTTCTTCCCACGGAATGTCTTCCAAGATATTTAGAACTTGGGTGGAATCTCTTAAATATGACAGAAGGGCTTTTGCATACTTCTGGAGATGTTGATCGACGTATTCTGACAAATTACTTGTGAGCGATCCAATTCCGGAGATGATTGTGCGACCAGGAGGGTCTTTTAGATTTTTATGTATCTTCGGTAAGTGGTATATTATAGGTGTTATCGGATATTTGATGTCCAAATATCTATACTCTTTTTCGTCCAATATGCCAGATGTTTTGGCTTTTTTTAAAAGTTCCTTAAGTTCTTCTTGGAATTTATCCACAGGGTTATTTCTGAACTTTAGATATGTCGTTTGATCATTGAGTAGGCGTTGATTCTCTGCATTATATTTCTCTCTATCAAGGATGACGATGCCTCCGCCTTTGTCAGCTGGCTTGATCGTCAGTTGGTTGTTTGCCTCAAGTTTCCTGATCGTCTCTATGTGTTGTTTAGATAAGTTCTGTTTGATCCTTTTCAAGCTTTTTTGCTTATCATCTCTGATATCTTTAGTGACCATAATTTCAAATGCCTCAATAGCATTTCCTTTGGCATAAGTGGGGTAAAAGCTAGACTTTGGTTTTAGCCCCGTATGGACATACGGATTCTCAACATCTGCTGAGGTATAACTCTTAGGTATCGTTGAGTCCAAAGGGTTTTTTAGGAAATACCTTTTCAGGGTTAATTTCCTTATGAAATCCTTCGTGTTCATGAATGTTTGAAATTTGTCCATGCTTCTTGCCGGGGCAAATGAGAGACCGTACTTCAAAACTTCTCTCTCTTCTTTTTTTATTTCATATGTGCTGAGATTAAAAATACCATCTCCAATGATCTTACTTTCAGGGCTACAGGATGATGTTGGTATCTGTATGAGGTCTTTATCATCCATCTCCCTCTTTTCTTGATCACTTGTTTTTAATGTCTTTAATTTCTTTTTGAAATGGAACAGAGATAACAATCATAGAGACAAACAAAACTACAGAAGGGAGGACGAACACTATTAGGGGTCACAACATTACAGATCAGAACCGCATTACAGACAGTATGACAGTCCTCTAAGACCATGGGATAAGGCCCCCTATCAGAGATTCTATAGAAACAATTATAGAGATAGAGAAAATTACGGCCAAGCGAATTATCCATCATGAAACCATAGAAGGGCCCAAAGACGCCACTATAGAGGAGATAGAGGAAATTATTCCCAAAACTACTTTGACAATCAAAAACATATAAGAGATCAAAATAATGATTATTATACCACTGGATCGAGGCACGTGAATTGGGACAATGCTGATATGTTATGAAAAGATGGGATACATGGGGATTATGAAAGAAGAATTTATGAATCACATGACAAGGCAGACATCAAAAAACCTGATACGGTTTGCAGACAGAATGAATGCTCCAACAGAATGACGCTGAACATCGACACAAATCCAGGGACAACTTTAAATCAAATCACCTCATCATCACATTTTTTAAAGATTAATCCACCAACAGTAAAGGACAAGAAAACAAAATATGGGAAGAAACCTCAGAATTAACAATAAGACATAAAAAGAAGACCAGAGGCAAACGTGGAGGCAAAAAAACAAAAAAGAAATTAAAGACATTAAAAACAAGTGATCAAGAAAAGAGGGAGATGGATGATAAAGACCTCATACAGATACCAACATCATCCTGTAGCCCTGAAAGTAAGATCATTGGAGATGGTATTTTTAATCTCAGCACATATGAAATAAAAAAAGAAGAGAGAGAAGTTTTGAAGTACGGTCTCTCATTTGCCCCGGCAAGAAGCATGGACAAATTTCAAACATTCATGAACACAAAGGATTTCATAAGGAAATTAACCCTGAAAAGGTATTTCCTAAAAACCCCTTTGGACTCAACGATACCTAAGAGTTATACCTCAGCAGATGTTGAGAATCCGTATGTCCATACGGGGCTAAAACCAAAGTCTAGCTTTTACCCCACTTATGCTAAAGGAAATGCTATTGAGGCATTTGAAATTATGGTCACTAAAGATATCAGAGATGTTAAGCAAAAAAGCTTGAAAAAGATCAAACAGAACTTATCTAAACAACACATAGAGACGATCAGGAAACTTGAGGCAAACAACCAACTGATGATCAAGCCAGCTGACAAAGGCGGAGGCATCGTCATCCTTGATAGAGAGAAATATAATGCAGAGAATCAACGCCTACTCAATGATCAAACGACATATCTAAAGCTCAGGAATAACCCTGTGGATAAATTCAAAGAAGAACTTAAGGAACTTTTTAAAAAAGCCAAAACATCTGGCATATTGGACGAAAAAGAGTATAGATATTTGGACATCAAATATCCGATAACACCTATAATATACCACTTACCGAAGATACATAAAAATCTAAAAGACCCTCCTGGTCGCCCAATCATCTCCGGGATTGGATCGCTCACAAGTAATATGTCAGAATACGTCGATCAACATCTCCAGAAGTATGTAAAAGCCCTTCCGTCATATTTAAGAGATTCCACCCAAGTTCTAAATATCTTGGAAGACATTCCGTGGGAAGAAGGCTATATTATGGCAACTTGTGACGTAGCTGCTTTATATACCAGCATACCCCACAAAGAGGGACTTGAAGCAATAAAATGGTTTTTGGATAAGGATCCATTGATGTTAGAAGATCAGGCCAAATTTATATTGGATAGTATCCAATATATTCTGCAACACAACTACTTTTGTAACGAGGGGGTGTACTACCAACAAATCTGCGGTACAGCTATGGGGACCAGGTTCGCGCCCAGCTATGCTAATTTGTACATGGGCAAATGGGAGAGTATCTTCTGGGACTCCTGCCCAGCGAGCGCGGACCTGGTCCTCTACCTCAGATACATCGATGATGTTCTAATCATCTGGAAAGGTTCAATACAAGACCTCATATACACAATTGAGATCATGAATCAAAATACCCTGAACCTTAAGTTCACTCACACTTGGAGCCCAAAGGAAATTGTCTTCTTAGACTTACAAATAGAAGTGGAAAATGGCAAATGGGAAACCTCCACATATTTTAAAACAGTTGATAGCAACAACTATGTACACTATGAGAGTTGCCACCACGAAAAGTGGAAAAACAACATCCCCAAAAGCCAACTCCTAAGGGTACGGAAAAATTGTTCTAACATCAAAACATGGGAAAAGCAAGCAATACGTCTAAAAGAAAAGTTTATGGAAAGGGGCTATAAGGAGGAAGAACTGGACCTTAAGATAGATGAAGTAAGAAAGGTGGAAAGAAAGGAATTAACAAAATACAAAGAGAGGAAGAAATTTGGGACAGAAGGAGTACTCAATGTACCAATGATTACGGAGTACAATAGCAATCGGCACATCATGGAAAAAATCTTCAAGAAACATTGGCATCTGTTTAAAAATGATGATATCATTGGAGATAAACTCCCTGATCAACCAAACTTTGTATATAAGAAAACAGGGAATCTTAAAAACAAATTAGCTCCAAGTCTGCTATACAAGCAAAAACCTAAAATGCAAGGTATACAGGAGAAACCAATTAAAGGTTTTTTCCCTTGTCCCACCTGCAAAGCATGCAGAAGAGGGATTAAGACCAAAACATTTAAATCAACTCAGACTGGAGAAGAATTTACTATTAAGGACCTTATCAGATGCCAGGACACAGGGATCATCTATCTCATGGAATGCTCCTGTGGCCTTCAGTACATCGGCCAGACCTCAAGAAGCCTCAGAGACAGGTTAAGGGAGCACCTACTGTTGATTGAAAAACAGAATAAAGACACAATACTCTATAAGCATTTTGCCAATAAACACAATGGCAAAATACAAGAGATAAAGTTTATGGGCATACAAAAAGTAATTAAAAACTGGAGAGGAGGGGACTTTGAAAAAACCCTTCTCAAAGCCAAATCCAAATGGATCTTCCTATTAGACTGTTTACATCCGAAAGGTCTAAACAATAGAGAGGACCTTAGCCACCTCTTCAATTAGTAAATAGGTATTCATTATTATGTCCATTTATGATTCTATACCCACCCATCCTATCCCCTTTCACATTAAGACCACCATTAAAGACCTCACTTATATTTTGAACATCTGAAGACTGACAGCTAAAACATATCCCTCTGTTTTATAGTCTAAATCATCCTATTTTGGACATACAATGAACAATGGTATGCCATTTCGTTATCTATAACAAAGGAAAATGTCCTTGTTTTGTAACAATCTTTCTGCACAACTTTGATCTGTTAAAATCCTCTTCTGGTTCCATTCAGTTTTTTTCGAGTAGTTCATCAATCTCTGCTTATACATAACTCTCCTCTTCTTATATACATTTAATGTAGATACCTTGCCCTGACAGAGGCATTGACCTCAAGATGCCTCCCTCTACCTTAAGAAGTCAGGGAACTAACCTAGAATTGGTTATCGTCTATATCTCCTATATACTTCCAAAAATCCCTATATGTGACTTCAACCATACATAGAGTCCCATATAGGCTATATTAGATCCTACTTCCAAAGAGACCACACAGATATTAGTAAGGACCCCTGCAATCTTCTACAATTGCCTCCCTCCACCTTAAGAGATCAGGGAACTAACCCAAATTGGTTATTGTTTGTATCGCTTATAACTTTTTAAAAAAATCTCTATATATGATCTTAACCATACATTAAGTCCCATATAGGCTAAAATAGATCCTACCTCAATGAGACTATACACTAGATAATAGTAGGGATCTTTGCAATCTTCCACAGTATCAAGTCAGCTATAATATTCAGTTAGGATTCTTGAATATGGAGTTTTTTAATAAATATTTAAAAATATTTTAATAACAAGTTAAAATGTGTCGCTACCTGGCGTGAAATTATGTTCCCCACTATTATAAGAGTGATCAAGTACCCTAGTACCTTAATCTGTAATAACGTTAAGGAAGAAATACCCTACCCAGACATTATCAAGATTTAAAGAATAGATCATATGCCCTTCTTTCTTCCCCTCTGTTTTTTCTGTGAGGAGTATTTTTACTTATTTACACTTTTTTTCTGTTAGGAGTAGTCTGTACGATTAGTTCTTAGTTTGATCACATAGATGAAATATCAGTGTTTTATTGCAGTGGTTTATCGCAATGTTTTATTGCAACGTTTTTATTTTTATGATCTATATGTAGCGTAATCAGATTACAACTGGATAAGTTCCGTTGCTGTCTCCTTTCTTAATGACAGTGTGACACTGTAAAGTGTCAAGAAAACTGTACAACTGAAGACCTGTTTTAGAAGATACCTATGAGGCTGATTAATAGGGTTTAACCAATCAGGATAGGTATTATCTACACCCCCCCGTGAGCAACCAATAGAATACATCCCAATGGGTCATGATGTCACGACCAATCAAACAGTCCAGATCTCGTATATGTCCAGCAATCCATAAGTGAACAAGCTGGTTTTAGGCCACTGTTTAATCAACAGATTGTTCTAAAATTTAAAAGTTAAAAATAAATGGTGTTTTAGATTAACGTTATAAAGAATGAAATAAGGCTCAATTAATTATCATTGCTAAATCCGTAAACCGGAAATGACATTGCGCTCTGTTTATGTTTATGCACTTGGGATCAGCGATATATATTTTAATATGATTTCATAGGTGACATGGGATGGTCCTGTGTCACTGTTGTCTGAACAAGTTGCTGTGAATCAGTTCATAACAGAGCTATGCTTAACTTATCATCTCTGTTAAAATTTATAAGCCGGAAATGACGTCAGGTTTGTTTATACTGACACACCTAGGATTGTGCACCGGAAGTGACATCACGATTCCGGGCTTTGCAATAAAACTAAAAGTTAAGCAAAAATTCTGCATACAACTCTTTTATATACAGTACACTAAGATACCTATTGTATACATTATAAGATTGTTTTGACCACAACGATTTGGTATTGTTACGAGTTACGAAACCGGAAGTGGAATTATCCTAAGCCATATCCGGTCACCCAAATGATACCCCTATTTAAAGGTGCTTAGCTTACCAATGTATCAGTCTTGATAAAGGTCCACTGAGGACCGAAATGTGTAGACCCATTGGTAAGCACCTTTCCATTATTTTGAGTACTTATAAATTGTGTTACGCTATGTTCTAATTTTGATTTTAGGAATCTACTGGGACGTTAAAGGAGCAGCTGATTGCCACCAAGGATTCATTTGGATCCAAGGTTTCTACATATACACCTCTTGAATTGTTATGCTTTGAATTGATTTGGAGTTTTTTGCATTTGGATTACAAAGTGACTGTTATTATTTTTCACTAACATTATTTTTCACTAACACTAATTTTTCACGAACCTTTATTGAACAACAATTTTTGATTTTTATTTTTTCATTTTTTTACTGATTTTTATTATCTTTTTGCTTTTTTTCACTTGCATTCACTTCTTGAATTTATGTGACATTTGTTTTTCATTGTTTCACCACTTGATAATTTCACTGTATTCCCCAACGTACATCATCATTTGTGTATATATAGCTATTATTTATATTTATTTATTTTTTGTGACACATTTTGCGAGTGCATTGTGTTTTGCACTGTGGTGTTATATTTATTTTGATTTATTATCCTCTCTCAGCACTACATGTTTTAATCCCATTTCAGCACGCAGCACACCACGGTTATACTATCAGATTATGGATCCATAATTGTTAGCTGTTTACTATCGTGCCACACCTTGCACTTTATTAATCAGCCGCCACATCCAGCCTTTTACTGGTATACCTTACCCAGTAATTATCTGCTACTTACCTACTTTCTATGATTGTGTGCTAGTATTTTAGTTAATATTTTAGACAGGTTCTGTATCTATACATATTAATAGGCTACAGCTGGTATTTCACTGAGTACAGACCTCAATTTGTAATTTATTTTTTATGCGTCTATTTCTATATCTGCCTTAGAATCTCCCATGTAGGGAGAAGTTGTTCAGCACGCAGCATAGACATCATTCTTAATTATATTTTTATGCTTCCGTTTTAATCTTTTTTATATTAGTATATTCAAAATCTCTTCTTGTAAGGATTTTTTATTGTAATAAATAAAATTTCTCTTTCTTACTCTCTGTGTGTATACCAACCCCTAGGCCTTTTTTGGCGCTGTATCCATCACTCTATATCTTTGAACTGGGGGTTTTGGACACCCCTAACCCCATAACTTCAATGGACTGTAACTCTGGTCCCCAGTAACAAATCATGCTGATTTTTGGACTGTGAAATCTGGGGACCGAGAGCCTTAAATGACACCCTGGAAGTGCCGCCGCTCCACCGGGATCACCCGAAACGGCCACCCCTAAGTATTGGGATTATGTGAGACTGTGGCTCCTATGGAGGTGCCGGGCTGTCTGGAGGGGCGGAAATGGCGGGAAAATTGTGGAATTGTCCTTTGTGTTATCAGGATGATATGTGTGTGTATAAAAGGAGTGTGTGTTTTCAATAAATTCAGTTCTTGTTCATCTGAAGGCTAGTCTGTCTAGTTATTTGGGTGAGCTCCAGCTAAAATCACTTTCCTGGGCTACATAGCCAGCCTGTTCCAGGCAGATAAAGGAGCTACCCAGTCCGGGTAGCTGGAGTCTGCCACAGGGTGGGACCCTGGGTACTGATGCTGTCGAGCATCAGGGGTGGCTACAGAGCAGAAAAGAAGGGCGCCTCCTAGTGTAGCCAATTTTTCAAAAGTGGAGTATAAAAAGGGCAAACATACTCACAATGTTAAAAGGCAGAGATAATGCCTAGGAGAACGGTCTGGGAACTTCACAGTGTCCCAGCAAACTGTGCACCGGACTATGGCTGCTCCTCCCAAAACAGAATATGTGTCTGTGATCTGAAGGTATAAGAAAAACAAGAGGGCGACCCCTAGTGCAAATCAAATGAGGACATGAAAAGGGTATCGGCTTGTGCTGACAAATGGATACTCACAGAAAGTATTGCACACTGTAGTGCAAATGGAGCGTACTAGGTATATTATAGTGACCTAGTGCACATAAAGACCCAGGTAATACTGCTGCAGTTGAAGATAGACTACGGATACAAATGGTGGACGTCAGAGTGATAGAAGAAGACTCCAGTATCAATGTATATAATAAGAATATTTAATAAAATGGATAAAAGATACACAGATATACCAATACACCTGTTGTACAATGCTACGCGTTCAAAGCGCTCACCGCGCTTTTTCCTCAGGCAAATGATCATTTGCCTGAGGAAAAAGCGCGGTGTTACCTGGGTCTTTATGTGCACTAGGTCACTATAATATACCTAGTACGCTCCATTTGCACTACAGTGTGCAATACTTTCTGTGAGTATCCATTTGTCAGCACAAGCCGATACCCTTTTCATGTCCTCATTTGATTTGCACTAGGGGTCGCCCTCTTGTTTTTCTTATACCTTCAGGGGTGGCTACAGGCTGTGGTCACTTGCCAGCTACATAGCTGCAGTCAGCAGGGAGGAAGCAGGACCCGTTTGGCGGAGCTACCCAGTTGGGGTAGCCGGGGTATCTGTCACATTGGTTGGCAGCGGTGGGATCTGCTTCTTTCACATGATTCCTGCTGACAGAGAAGGGCCACAGTAGCTGGTAACTATGGATGCCGAGTACCTAAGGAGAGTACAGGAGGCACTGACCCGGCTGGACGATCCTGGTTCTGCACTGGACCAGCTGAGCTGCAGAAACATTGTCCACCGGCAACTATGGAGGGAGAGGCTTCAACAAGAAAAGGATTGTGATGGAAAGGTCCTCCCCACAGATGATGTGCTTTTCCTGGGAGAGCAGCCCATGGAGGAATGGCTATCGGATCTAGATCGACTGGTTCAGGCAGAGATGTGGGTGAAGGATGGCTACCGGGACCTTTGATGGCTCGCTATGCAAGCACGGCCATGGCTGGAGGATTGCTCCCCCACAGAGGGCTTTGGCGGCCCTGGTTTACTATTATAAAAGTTGACAGAAGACCCAGAATTTGGGAGCAGGGCGTAACTGAGAGCAACGAACATTTACCTCTCCCGAGAGCAGATGTTGGATCTCTCGGGGGTACCCTGGCTGGTATCCGATATGGTATCGCTTATTGTCCAAGAATGGGAACCGGAAAAGGCATACAAGAGGCTGCTAGACCGAGTTCTGCAGCATGCCATGGAGTCTGCACAGAGCTGTGGTGCAGCACTGTGGGAATCATGGAGGTTGGCCTCAGATGAGTGGCCACAGAGCATAAGCGACAACGAGCTGCTAGATAAAGATCAGCAGCCTGGGCCCGAGCTTATAGACCTGGACAAAGGAGCCACCCCAGCAGAAGCACTGGCAACAGGGCAGAGAGCCGCCGGCCTCTGCCCAGCACCTGTAACACCCCCAGGAAACCAGGGAGAGGAGGTAGGCGTCCTCCCTCCCCTTACAGAGAACCCCTTGCAGGGAGAGATGGATGTCAATAACTCTCCCCAGCAGCAGAACCCCTTCCCGGGAGAGAAGACAGTCTGTCTCTCTCCCCAGCAGCAGCAGAGCCATCCCCTGGGAGCGGAGGTAGTCCTCCCTCCCCGTAAACAGAACCCCTTCCCGGGAGAGGAGACACCCGAAACCGCCACCCCATAGTATTGGGATTATGTGAGACTGTGGCTCCTATGGAGGTGCCGGGCTGTCTGGAGGGGCAGGAATGGCGGGAAAATTGTGGGATTGTCCTTAGTGTTATCAAGATGAGATGTGTGTATAAAAGGAGTGTGTGTTCTCAATAAAATCAGTTCTTGTTCACCTGAAGGCTAGTCTGTCTAGTTATTTGGGTGAGCTCCAGCTAAAATCACTTTCCTGGGCTACATAGCCAGCCTGTTCCAGGCAGAGAAAGGAGCTACCCAGTCCGGGTAGCTGGAGTCTGCCACAGGGTGGGACCCTGGGTACTGATGCTGTCGGGCATCAGGGGTGACTACAGGCTGTGGTCACTTGCCAGCTACATATCTGCAGTCGGCAGGGAGGAAGCAGGACCCGTTTGGCGGAGCTACCCAGTCGGGGTAGCCGGGATATCCGTCACAGTGGCCTTGGGGAGAAAGATATTTAATCACTTTAGGTTCCGCTATCTGCGCTAATAAGCCTTCGCTTATATAGCTAGCTTCCTGTTTTAAGTTCAATTTGGTATGTTTTGTTGTACCAAGGTCATGCACTTGTATAGGAATAAATAGATCCTCTTTAACTTTCTCAATCCCTGCGAGGTATTGAGCGTGCCCCCCCCTTAGGGATTTTATGATCCCTCTTGTGGAGAGATATGGTTAATACATTGCCGTCTAAGGACATATTCGCTATCTTTCCAGGCGAAATTTTAAAAGTATTACCATCAGAGCCACTTTAAGGAGTCTGATCATCTATTTGTAGAATAGTGATTTCAGGTACAGAGTTTTTCCTGAAATGAATCTCCACAGCATCTGGTTTCTCTTCCACCACGTGACAGTTATGTCGGGTGCAAGATATACCGGATTGCTCATAATTTATTGGCCGTTTTACTTGTGACCAAATTACATTATTTATGCAATCAATTATGGTGCTTAATCGCTTCAGGAGATCACTATCAATAATTAAACGATCAGTTGGCAGATCCACTATAATGACAGGGTGTCTTATGACCCTGTTCCCCAAATTAAATTTTAACCAGGCAGTACCGTAAACTTTTAGGGAGTCACCCCCAATACCTATTAGAGAACCATCAAATTCTCTTATTTTAAGTTTGTGGGGTGTTAGCTCATTTAGCTGTGTGTAGTACCTGTGGGATAAAATAGTTGCCTGAGATCCAGTATTAATTAATCCCATGATAGGGTTGGAGACTGAATCTTGCAGCTCAGCTAATACATAATATCTCCCTGCAGTTTCTACTATTTCATACATAAAATTGGCATTATCATACATCTGTGGGCATTGCCACGTGTTACCTGAATCCGCCATGTTTTCCGATGCAGAAGAAACTTCATACCTACCGGTCTCCTTTATGACAGGGTCGACTGGGTTCTTGTGTACTGCATCTGTGGAAATAAGGTTAAGAGAACACTGCAAAGGGAAAGATTGGTTAATGCTTTCAGGCCGAGGTTGCTCATCATCACAGCTAAATCGTCCGTTTCCGGTCTGTGGGGAGAGAACATGATTAGTACCATTGACATTTATCATTACATTTTGTATATCTCTCCCCTCCCTTTTAGTTGATACTGCAGTATTTATGACTGTGCCTGTGGTCCACTGCTGACCACTGGCTGTACCCCTAAAAAAGGATTGTTCGGTTGCTGAGCCATAAAAGGTTGACTCATATTAGCGAATTGTTCGCTCAACCGATTTAACTGGGTAAAAAGCATATCTACCTAATTGTACAACTTACCTTTACTCCTGGGCCTATCTCTTGGTGCCCCATAATAATGATTCCTGGACCATTGATTCCCTTCAGAATCAGGGCCGCTATTTCTATCCTGGCGTGGTTGCCCCTGGGGTTCAGTTTGTTCAGCATTAGTACTCTGGGGAGCATTATATACTTGGGGTGTCTGGTTATCCTGATAATATCTTCGCCATCTATTGTATCTACCCTTGCGTGGATACCAATTATTTGGTGAGTATTCTCTTTGTGAGTAATTATTCACCTGATTATGTCCCCCCTTTTGGATATAGTCTCTCTGCGCCTCAGCCCGTGTTGGGGAAGGGGTAGAGTTAAACCTCTGTGGAGATGGCCTGTTTTGACTGGCCACCTCCGCATAGGTTTTCTTTTTAGACTCCAAATTGAGGGGGCTAGGTGACACCCTAGTTTCCGCCATGATTTTGGGTTTTGATTCCCTTTTAACCCCCTGTTCACCGGACTGCTGAATAGAGTATAACTTTGTACTCTCTTTGATCAGCCAATCCAAGGAACAGTTCTCATCAAAATCTCTAGCTAAATTAATTTTGATGGGTGTGGGCAGTGCTTCAAAATATAAATTTACAAATTCTGAGCATTCAAATATGGGATTATCTTAAGCCATACTGTACACATTTTTCAATACAGAAAGGAACTCTATGGGACTTTGATTCGCACTACATTTTAAACCATATACAGCTATTTTTGCGGCAGTTTTAGTGTGGTGTTGCCCGAACTCTTTTCTGCACTGTCGTTTTATTTCACTCCAGGAATGAATATTCATATCCTTTAGTGAAGCAAAGAATTTGTGATGTTTACCTTCAAATACCCAGGGCAGAAGTTTAATTTTTAATTTCTCACTTGTAACATTCATTATAGCTAATGCATTTTTAAAGGCCTCTAAGTGATCAATTACAGAGTTTGTTCCCTTCTTGGAGAATACAGGTACTGCACCCTTTAGGAAGTAACTATTTTATGGGAGTCATATACCTTCCCAGATAGCAAGGATAACTTGCCACAAACCTGTAGCAAGTTTTCACTTTAAGTCTGCTTAACTTGCTGCAAATTTGAACTGGCAAGTGTGTTTACTTGCAGCATAATTGCAGTACAAGTTCTAGTTGACACTTTTTCAACTTGCAGCAATTTTGCGTGGCAAGTCTCTAGCAAGAGGTAATTTGTAATTTTGAGACAAGTTAGCAGCAAGAGCTCTACACGTCTCCTGCAAATATTTGTTAAGTCAACCGCAAGAGCTCTGCAGGTTTGCAGCAATTTTCTGGCAAGTCAACAGCAAGAACTCTGCAAGTCTCCTGCAAATGTTTGACAAGTCACCAGCAAGAGCTCTGCAAGTCTCCTGTAAATGGTTGACAAGTCAACAGCAAGAGCTCTGCAAGTCTCCTGCAATTTTCTGACAAGTCAACAGCAAGAGCTCAGCAAGTCTCCTTCAATATGTTGACAAGTTGATAGCAAGGGCTCTGCAATTCTATTGCAAATCTCAGACAACTCAATAGTAAGAGTGCTGTAAGTCTGTGGCAAATCTCTGACATGTATGTCACAATTAAGTGCAGTGTCTGTCACAAGTGTCTGTGTAGATTATAATTACAAATTAATAATTTGTTAATATTAAAATGTTTTTTCTTCAAAAGTTATGTAAGTTATTTGTATGAATTTAATTAATTTCAGAGTTGTAGCTATATATTATCTGAGAGAATATACTATGTCAGGTAATATATTACTTGAAGTATTCTATTATTAGTGTTATAACACAAATATCATTATCTCAGTTACAGTAGGACAGGCTTTAAGGCATTCTGCTTATACAGCGATTGTAACTAACTGAAGTTGTGTGGAAATAACCTAGCCAGAATGTAAACTTTGACAATCATATACATTTTTTCTTGATTTCATACATTTACAGAACTGAATTCATTTTTGAACAAAACAAAAAATATAAGATGATGTCCTCTGCTATGATGTTAAATTTGGCACCGGCCTGTAAAATAAAAAAAAATATATATAAATGTGAGCACCTTGTCTCAATTGTTTAGCCTAAAGCAGAACTATAATTTCTAGATCTAAAAAAAGGGAATTTGACAGATGGTACAACACATAGCAGTATTTCAACTTCAAGGTTATGAAGAATACAATATATATATATATATATATATTCAGATTAATTTCTCACATTATTCAATTTTCCACAGTCCTTATCATACATATATGGGGGTAGATTTATTAAATGCCGGGCAGACATGATTCGCTGTAGTGAATCATGTCCGCCTGACATCGCTACGCATACACTGTCTGCATTTAACATTGCACAAGCATTTCTATTGAAATGCTTGTGCAATGCTGTCCCCTGAACATTCGCGGTCAATCGGCCGCTAGCAGGGGGTGTCAATCATTCAGATTGGATCGGGATAATTGCAGTCCGCCACCTAAAAGGTGGCTAAGAAGTTATAGAGCAGCAGAAGTTAAGGAGCAGCGGTCCTTCCCAAAGGGATCTGATATATTAGAGAACCATTTTCGAAGGGTGTGTTGTATTCACTTCCACAATGCCATATTACAGTGTGAAGTGTTTGCTTTTTTAAAGAAACATAAAGGGTGATAAATTATTGCCCATTTGCTGGAGAGCGAAAAATTAAACAGCCATTACAAGTGGCTAGCAATTAGTGCTCAGTAAATTAAGCGGAGATCCGATCTCTGGTTAAGTTTTTAAAAGTCTAGGCTTTTTATAAAATAAAAAGTAACTGCACTAGGCAGTTTTGGGGCTTTAAAGTTGGTTGGAGCGTAGTATTAGAAAAAAAAGGCACTGAAAAGTGCCTTTACATTGCGGGCTATGGGAACTGTGTATTCTCACAGACATCAATGTAAATATATATATATATATATATATATATATATATATTGTATATGCTTATACTGTATACATATTCGTGTGTTAATATAAATATGTGTATATAAGCATGTACATATATATTTAAAAATGCTGCCTATCGCTGCGCTACTTATCCCCTTCGTTGAGCCTATGGAAGCGCGGTTTCGTGAGCGCAATGCTTCCTAACAATGGGTACATGTTCGATCAACTTGTAATACCAGCGCAAGATAATATCGTGCGCTGGTATTACCAAGTGGAGCGCTAATTTAGTGATGCACTTGTAATCTAGCCTTAATTGTTTAACCATTAGTTGCATGTTACTGAAGAACTGAAAATACCAAAATGGAGCAGTCATGTTGGAGCTTAAATATGGGTGGTACCACTTATTGTTGTTATTACAGGGATGGTTCTTTATTGACAGGATTTCTTATTCATTAAAATTTGAATTGACATTACTTGATGATGCCATAAAATCCAACCATCCACCAGGATCAATTATGTCACAAAGAAGCACCCCTGTTTAGATGGAACATTCTTGTCAAAAGGTCAGCTCTATCCAAGCACAGAGATACTGTAACTCCAACATGGCTGCTCTCTTTATGCTCTCCAGTGCTGTAGCAAAAAGCATCTACAAATCAAACAATACGTTTTTATGTAAAAAGACAAACATATCACACAGCACGAGGAACATTCGGGAAGTGAAAAAAACTCTTCTGCTGTATAATATCCATATAAACCTGTTGTATAAACAGAAATAAAATAATTTGAAAATACATGACTCAGGTAAATGAAACAAGAACAATACTACCCACCTAGGACAACAAACAACTCTTGTGTGTGCTTGGTTAAGCCAATCTCCAATGATTTTTTCATTTTATGGTCGGTGATATCTTTAGAGACCTTTTGATAAGTTTCTGTAATGGAAAAAAAAAAAAAAACATTAATTAAATGAGTACAAGTTAGATATGAAGTACAGAATATTCAGAAATAAGTGTGTCCCCTGTTAAAGTGACAAGATACACTTTGAGAATATAATGGCAATTGCTTAATTATACATTATATATATATATATATATATACACACACACACACACACATATACATTTATATATATATATATATATATACACATACACACACATATATATATATATATATATATATATATATATATATATATATATATATATATATATATATATATATATATATATACACATATATATATATACACACACACTTTATTTATTTTATGTTAAATTGTTTATGCAAACACTTTTCAGTGGCTAAACTTCACCTACAATTTTCCTTATTTGGAGGAGCTAATCCCGACATACTTCATGTGATAATCACTCTAGTCACTGTCAGAAACCATTTTTTTTGCATGTTCTCACAAATCCACTGCTAAAGCCAATTAAAGAGATTTAGATTTCTGGTCATTTGACATCTGAACCCTGTATTACTAATTATCATCATAGTAAAAACCCATAATATTCATAGTTAAAAGTTAATTAAAACAAAAAGTTGCATAGTTTAGGTGAGGAAAATTAAACATTTCTTGCCAGATTACGAGTGAAGCACAAATGAAAGCTTCTGCTCAAGTGTTTATTGCGCTAGAAGTAAGCTTTTTGAGCTTGTCGGGTTGCGCTCAAATTACGAGTTGAAAATAAACGGTTTTCGCTATCACGCTAACCTAACGAGCGAAAAACGCAGTGTCACTGATACCAGACAGCCAAGGCTACCCCCACCCTCCTACTGCCTGGCCGACTCCTTTTTACATCAGATTTGGCCATTTCATGGCTTACGGGATCTCACTGACTCTTGCTATATGTTGTATCTTGTAAGAGAAGAGCTGATCTGTGACCGGGAAAACTCTTCTAGGCTGGCCGGGCTCCTGGAACTACTTAACTGCAAAGGGCTCCAATGCACAAATATATGTCTATACATATGTATTTATGTGTGTGTATATGTAAATACATATATACACATATGAATACATATGTATGTACACACACATACATACAGTGGATATAAAAAGTCTACACACCCCTGTTAAAATGTCAGGTTTCTGTGATGTAAAAAAATGAGACAAAGATAAATCATTTCAGAACTTTTTCTACCTTTAATGTGACCTATAAACTGTACAACTCAATTGAAAAACAAACTGAAATCTTTTAGGTAAAGGAAAATAAAAATAAAAAACTAAAATAATATGGTTGCATAAGTGTGAACACCCTTTTATAACTAGGGATGTAGTTGTGTTCAGAATTAAGCAATCACATTCAAAATCATGTTAAATAGGAGTCAGTACACACCTGTCATCATTTAAAGTGCCTCTGATTAACCCCAAATAAAGTTCAGCTGTTCTAGTTGGTCTTTCCTGACATTTTGTTAGTCTCATCCTACAGCAAAAGCCATGGTCCACAGAGAGCTTCTAAAGCATCAGAGGGATCTCATTGTTAAAAGGTATCAGTCAGGAGAAGGGTACAAAAGAATTTCCAAGGCATTAGATATACCATGGAACACAGTGAAGACAGTCATCATCAAGTGAAGAAAATATGGTGCAACAGTGACATTACCAAGAACTGGATGTCCCTCCAAAATTGATGAAAAGACGAGAAGAAAACTGGTCTGGGAGGCTGCCAAGAGGACTACAGCAACATTAAAGGAGCTGCAGGAATATCTGGCAAGTACTGGCTGTGTGGTACATGTGACAACAATCTCACGTATTCTTCATGTGTCTGGGCTATGGGATAGAGTGGCAAGACAAAAGCCTTTTCTTACAAAAAAAAACATCCAAGCCCAGCTAAATTTTGCAAAAACACATCTGAAGTTTCCCAAAAGCATGTTGCAAAAGGTGTTCTGGTCTGATGAAACCAAAGTTGAACATTTTGGCCATAATTCCAAAAGATATGTTTGGCGCAAAAACAACACTGCATTTCACCAAAAGAACACCATACCCACAGTGAAGCATGGTGGTGTCAGCATCATGCTTTGGGGCTGTTTTTCTTCAGCTGGAACTGGGGCCTTAGTCAAGGTAGAGGGAATAATAAACATTTCCAAATACCAGACAATACTGGCACAAAACCTTCAGGCTTCTGCTAGAAAGCTGAACATGAAGAGGAACTTCATCTTTCAGCATGACAACGACCCAATGCATACATCCAAATCAACAAAGGAATGGCTTCACCAGAAGAAGATTAAAGTTTTGGGATGGCCCAGCCAGAGCCCAGACCTGAATCCAATTCAAAATCTGTGGGGTGATCTGAAGAGGGCTGTGCACAGGAGATGCCCTCGCATTCTGACAGATTTAGAGTGTTTTTGCAAAGAAGAGTGGGCAAATCTTGCCAAGTCAAGATGTGCCATGCTGAAAAACTCATACCCAAAAAGACTGAGTGCTGTAATAAAATCAAAAGGTGCTTCAATAAAGTATTAATTTAAGGGTGTTCACACTTATGCAACCATATTATTTTATTTTTTTATTTTTATTTCCCTTTACCTAAAAGATTTCAGTTTGTTTTTCAATTGAGTTGTACAGTTTATAGGTCACATTAAAGGTGGAAAAAGTTCTGAAATGATTTATCTTTGTCTCATTTTTTTACATTACAGAAACCTGACATTTTAACAGGGGTGTGTAGACTTTTTATATCCACTGTGTGTGTGTGTGTATATATATATATATATATATATATATATATATATATATATATATATATATATATATATATATATATATATATACACATACATACACACATATGCATCTTTAGACATGTAAATGTATGTTTGTCTATGTTAAAGGGACATGGAACCAACATTTTTCTTTTTCTTATTTTTCATTATTCAAATGCAACAACTTTCCAATTTACTTATTTTATCCAATTTGCTTCATTCTCTTTGTATCCTTTTGTGAAGGAGCAGCTATTCACTACTGGGAGCATTCTAAAGACATCTTCTGAACCACCAAAAAGAGGCATTTTTGTGCAGCCACCAATCAGCAACTAGCTCCCTGTAAAGCATTGCTGCTCCTGAGCCTACCTATATATGATTTTCAACAAAGGATACCAAGAGATTGAAGCAATTTAGATAATAGAAGCAAATTGGAAAGTTGTCTGAATCACAAGACATTTTTTGGGTTTCATGCCCCTTTAAAACTCTTTGCAGCCTTTTTTTCTAAATCCTGAGATCTCATATTTTTGAGCCTTTATAGCTTTTGTGTGCAATATTTTTTTGAATAATTTTTATTAGACAGTGTTATTTTAAATGTAAGTGTACTTTGTAATGCATTTTTTATGTGTTTTGTGTAACTTTTATGGTCCGCAAAACAGTTAACCAGAGCTCTGAAGACGCGGTAATCATTCTAGTGTAAATCGTGATTGTGCTCTAGCGATCGCATTTAGTTTCAACTCTTAATACCAGCAGTAAGCCCGATGAGTGCAAACACCCGCGATAAACCCCTTATCGCTCGGGCACAAACATTTGTGCTCCATTCGTAATCTGACCCTTATTCAGGAACTTAAAGGGCCATTAAACCCCAATATTTTTTTTTTCATGATTCAGATAGAGAATACAATTTTTAAAAAGTTTCCAATTTACTTATATTATCAAATTTATTTCATTCTCACGTTATTCATTGTTGAAGAGATACCTAGGTAGGTTGCGTGCACATGCCTGAAGCACCACATGACAGGAAATAGTGCTGCCATCTAGTGCTCCTGCTAATGTGTAACATTGTTGCAAAACTGCTGCCATATAGTGCTGCAGACACGTGCACACTCTTGAGCTTACATTTTTTGTTTTCAACAATGGATATCAAGAAAAGAAAATAGGATGATAGAAGTAAATTAGAAAGTTGATTAAAATTTTATGTTCTATCTAAATCACGACATAAAAAAATTGGGTTTTATGTCCCTTTAAAGAAAAATTAAAAACTACAAAAAAACTAAGTAAGAATTCTTAGCATAGTTCCTAAAAGTTGTAGTTTATCAAAACTACAGACTAAATGTAAGGCTAGCCAGTACATGGTTAACATAAAAACTACAGACTAAATGTAAGGCTAGCCGGTACATGGTTAACATAAAAACTACAGACTAAATGTAAGGCTAGCCGGTACATGGTTAACATAAAAACTACAGAATAAATGTAAGGCTAGCCGGTACATAGTTAACATAAAAACTACAGACTAAATGTAAGGCTAGCCGGTACATGGTTAACATAAAAACTACAGAATAAATGTAAGGCTAGCCGGTACATGGTTAACATAAAAACTACAGAATAAATGTAAGGCTAGCCAGTACATGGTTAACATAAAAACTACAGACTAAATGTAAGGCTAGCCGGTACATGGTTAACATAAAAACTACAGAATAAATGTAAGGCTAGCCAGTACATGGTTAACATAAAAACTACAGAATAAATGTAAGGCTAGCCAGTACATGGTTAACATAAAAACTACAGAATAAATGTAAGGCTAGCCGGTACATGGTTAACATAAAAACTACAGACTAAATGTAAGGCTAGCCAGTACATGGTTAACATAAAAACTACAGACTAAATGTAAGGCTAGCCAGTACATGGTTAACATAAAAACTACAGACTAAATGTAAGGCTAGCCTGTACATGGTTAACATAAAAACTACAGACTAAATGTAAGGCTAGCCAGTACATGGTTAACATAAAAACTACAGACTAACTGTAAGGCTAGCCAGTACATGGTTAACATAAAAACTACAGACTAAATGTAAGGCTAGCCAGTACATGGTTAACATAAAAACTACAGACTAAATGTAAGGCTAGCCAGTACATGGTTAACATAAAATACAGAATAAATGTAAGGCTAGCCAGTACATGGTTAACATAAAAACTACAGACTAAATGTAAGGCTAGCCAGTACATGGTTAACATAAAAACTACAGACTAAATGTAAGGCTAGCCAGTACATGGTTAACATAAAAACTACAGACTAAATGTAAGGCTAGCCAGTACATGGTTAACATAAAAACTACAGACTAAATGTAAGGCTAGCCAGTACATGGTTAACATAAAAACTACAGACTAAATGTAAGGCTAGCCAGTACATGGTTAACATAAAAACTACAGACTAAATGTAAGGCTAGCCAGTACATAGTTAACATAAAAACTACAGACTAAATGTAAGGCTAGCCGGTACATGGTTAACATAAAAACTACAGAATAAATGTAAGGCTAGCCGGTACATGGTTAACATAAAAACTACAGAATAAATGTAAGGCTAGCCAGTACATGGTTAACATAAAAACTACAGACTAAATGTAAGGCTAGCCGGTACATGGTTAACATAAAAACTACAGAATAAATGTAAGGCTAGCCAGTACATGGTTAACATAAAAACTACAGAATAAATGTAAGGCTAGCCAGTACATGGTTAACATAAAAACTACAGACTAAATGTAAGGCTAGCCGGTACATGGTTAACATAAAAACTACAGACTAAATGTAAGGCTAGCCAGTACATGGTTAACATAAAAACTACAGACTAAATGTAAGGCTAGCCAGTACATGGTTAACATAAAAACTACAGACTAAATGTAAGGCTAGCCAGTACATGGTTAACATAAAAACTACAGACTAAATGTAAGGCTAGCCAGTACATGGTTAACATAAAAACTACAGACTAAATGTAAGGCTAGCCAGTACATGGTTAACATAAAAACTACAGACTAAATGTAAGGCTAGCCAGTACATGGTTAACATAAAAACTACAGACTAAATGTAAGGCTAGCCAGTACATGGTTAACATAAAATACAGAATAAATGTAAGGCTAGCCAGTACATGGTTAACATAAAAACTACAGACTAAATGTAAGGCTAGCCAGTACATGGTTAACATAAAAACTACAGACTAAATGTAAGGCTAGCCAGTACATGGTTAACATAAAAACTACAGACTAAATGTAAGGCTAGCCAGTACATGGTTAACATAAAAACTACAGACTAAATGTAAGGCTAGCCAGTACATGGTTAACATAAAAACTACAGACTAAATGTAAGGCTAGCCAGTACATGGTTAACATAAAAACTACAGACTAAATGTAAGGCTAGCCAGTACATGGTTAACATAAAAACTACAGACTAAATGTAAGGCTAGCCAGTACATGGTTAACATAAAAACTACAGACTAAATGTAAGGCTAGCCAGTACATGGTTAACATAAAAACTACAGACTAAATGTAAGGCTAGCCAGTACATGGTTAACATAAAAACTACAGACTAAATGTAAGGCTAGCCAGTACATGGTTAACTTAAAAACTGTGTGTGTAGTTTTACCATATATTGCAGGCAAGAGTGTCAGCAACATTTTAGTTGGGACTACCATCAAATTAGTAATGGCGTTTTATGAAAAAAGATGGGTGGGTCATTACATATGAAATCAACTTTATTTTTTTAAAGTTTAACTTTTGTAAAACTTAAATATTTTAAAATTGGTCCCACATTGACTTTTTTGGCCCTGAAAAATCTTTTTTTTTTTTTTTTCCTCTTTCTTTCAAGTAATTACTAGCCAACCTTCACTGAATTTTGAAGCCCTAACCCTGTAGAAAATGGAGGTTTGTTTAGTCATATTTATCCAGGCTGTAAGTTACATAGGGACCCGATTGGCCCCTGATCCCCCTTCACGTTTGCCAGAAACAGTAGTTAAGAAGCAGCTGTCTTAAAGGGACATGAAACCCAAACTATTTCTTTCATGATTTAGAAAGAGCATGTAATTTTAAATAACTTTCTAATTTACATTTATTATCTAATTTGATTCATTCTCTTGATATCCTTTGCTGAAAAGCATATCTAGATAGGCTCATTAGCTTTTAAATGGTGGCTGCACATAGATGCCTCCAGTGATTGGCTCACCCATGTGCATTGCTATTTCTTCAACAAAGGATATCTAAAGAATGAAGCAAACTAGATAATAGAAGTAAATTGGGATGTTGTTTCAAATTGTATTCTCTCTCTGAATCATGAAAGAAACATTTTGGGTTTAGTGTCCCTTTAAGACCGCTGCTCCTTAAAGGGCCACTGTAAGTAAATATTTTCTATGCCTGTTACTAACTAACTACCCCAAATACGCTTTTTATCAATAGCATTTCATTAACATATCTCTACCGTTTATCAGAAATCTTGTCTGCAAATTGAATTGTTTTCCAAATCCACTCCGTGGGTATCCTTTGCTCTGTACCAATCCGTTTACAATACCTAGGTTTCAAAATGGCGCTTTAAACACAAAGTTATTGGTTTAAGTATTTTGAACATGCAGTGCTGAAAATAGTGGGCAGGATAACGTGACATCATCGGCGAATAAAAGATATAACTTTTAGAACGTTATGAAACTTCGTTTTGGAGAAAATATAGGTCAGTAGGTTTTAATTAATGTTTATTAACTTTAATATGTTAGTTGTTTAGCTTAAAAATTATAAGAGAAAGTAATCCTTTAACTAGTGCGGCGAACAGTAATCAACCTGATCGGAAATAATCGGGTTGATTGACATCCCCTGCTAGTGGCCGATTGGCCATGAATCTGCAGAGGGCGGTAGCGTATGCTGTCGTCATTCAGCGATGTTGAGAGGACATGATTCGCTACAGCGGATCATGTCCGTCTGACTTGATTAATCGTCCCCAAAGGCTCAACAAACTCTATAACTTAAAGGAATAGTCTAGTCAAAATTAAACTTACAAAATTCAAATAGAGCAGCAATTTTAAGCAACTTTCTAATTACTCCTATTATCAATTTTTCTTCATTCTCTTGGTATCTTTATTTGAAAAAGCAGGAATGTAAGCATAGGAGCCGGTTCATTTTTGGTTCAGTACCTGGGTAGCACTTTCTGATTGGTGTCTAAATGTAGCCACCAATCGGCAAGCTCTACCCAGGTTCTGAACCAAAAATGGTCCGGCTCCTAAACTTACATTGAAATAAAGATAATAAGAGAAGGAAGAAAAATTAATAATAGGAGTAAATTAGAAAGTTACTTAAAATTGCTGCTCTATCTGAATCATGAAAGTTCAATTTGTATTAGACTATTCCTTTAAGTATACAATAAAAAAAGATTCTCTAAACACATAATGTGGAGCTATAAAGCTCTTATATATAATAAAAAAAAAAAGTTATGGCCAATCTAAAAATGCCCTGAAAGATTAATTGTATGCAAATCTTAAACCATGTAAGTGCCTATACAGGTCTGGGAACCAACATCCAGAATTGTTTAGGTATTAGGCATTCTGGATATGGGGAATTTCTGGATTTTAAAATTCTATAGAGAATAATATAAATTTTGGGTACCTGCAGAAATGTTTAATGTGTCTTTACAATAGAATAGTAAATAATAAGAATAAAGCATGGAATACAAATGTAATGAGAAACATGCATCAGAGACAGACTGACTAAATCTGTTCAATTCCCAATTCAATTCCAATGTTAATAAGAACTAGAGTGAACGAATGTCTGATGATGCTCAATTGGCATTCAGAAAAGTACCTGGTCTCAATTCATTAAAGTTGTTTTTCCCCCCACACGAAAAATAAAAACATAATTTATGCTTACCTGATAAATTTATTTATTTATTTATTTATTTAATGGTGGCGAGAGTCCATGATCCATTACTCATGGGAATTAATCTTCTCTACCCCTAGGAGGATGCAAAGATTCCCATAACTCTATAAAAAACCCTCCCATCTTACCTAGTAAAAATCTAGAACACAAATGTTTAATGTAGAAAAATTGATCACCAGACAGGCTCAGAGAATGAAATAAATAGCCAATGCTTGCTAATTCAACAGCAGTTATTAAAAATAGTCATAGACTCTCAAAAAATGTGAGAGCTAAGGCCTGTAACGTAATTCAATTTTACATTACCTCCAAGATATGTGATGGATTCATTAATACGAAGAAGAAAAAGGATGCTTAAATCAAATAGTTAATAATGTTAAAATAAAATAGTTAAGTTAAAAGATAAATGACTTACTTTTCACTGCAAATTGCAATTGCCACAGCTTGCATAAAATGTGCGTCACCTCTCCAAATCTGTAAATGAGGACACATGAGAAATTTTGCACCGAATTACACAAGCAAGGGTTACATTATTAACCCTTCAACATCTGCATAGCAGGATATAGTTGCAATAAACTACAATAATAAATCACAGCAAGAACAATAAAAATATTATACCTTACTTTTTAATGCCAATTGCAATTGCCACAGCTTGCACAACAGTAAATAAAATGTGCGTCACCTCTACAAATATGAAAATAAGGAATGAGAAATTTTGGGTTGAAAAGTAAAAAAAAATGTAAAAAATCAGGAGTGATAATTAAATGTTAAAATGTTTGGGGGGGTTTCATGAAAAAACAAGTTACGGCAGGAAGTGCATATACACACCCATGGGCATAGGAACAGAGAAAGTTTATTTTTCAACACAGGAACAACAATATTTTAAGAAACAAACAAAAATACATATTAAAATACCCTATTTTAACTGCAAACTCCAAAAATATTATTTGTATGTTCTTTTAACTCATATTCTATGCAATACCCTCTAAAAAATAGCTTTTAGACCAGAGATAAATCTGATCTGAGGTCTGAGGTCAGATGTGAGTAAAGGCTCAGAAATAGCTTACAGGCCCATTTAGATCTGATCTTAGGTTAGGTGGATATGAAAATTTTTAAATTAAAAAAAAAAACAAAAAAAACTGCAAAAATAAGACTTTTAGGTCATAGGTTTTATTTCCTTTATTTAGTAGATTTTGTTGGTTTAAAATCAAATTTTCTTGCTGCAAGTGTTTCAAATATAATTTAGAGACTTTGGGCCAGATTACAAGTGGAGCGCTAATTAACACTCTAGCGTTAATTTTGCTAGAAGTAAGCTTTTTGCGCTCTTTGGGTTGCGCTCATATTACTAGTTGAAAGTAAACTGTTTAATTCGAGCACTAACCCAACGAGCGCAAAAAGCAGAAGTTAAAATATTGCGTGCACGTTCACTTATTCTCCCATAGAAAACAATGGAGGGAAAAAAAAACAACTTAACCAACTCTCGTGTTTGTATGTCTGCAAATACATATATACACATATTAATACATACAGTGTGTATGTATATATATATATATATATATATATATATATATACACACACATCTTTAGACATGTATATGTATCTATCTCAATAAAGCCCTTTGCAGCCTTTTTTTCCTTTTTTTAAAGACCTCCTGTCTTTAAACCCTTATAACTTTTGTGTGCAATATTTTTTATTTTTATTAGTGTTATTATGAGTGTAACTGTACTTTGTAATGTAGCTTTCATGTGTTTTATGCAACTTTTTAGTTTTGCAAAAGAGTTAACCAGAGTTCTGAAGTCACGGTAATCGCTTGCGTAAATTGCGATTGCGCTCAAGCTTACTTTCATCTCGTAATACAAGCGGTAAGCACGATGATAGCGCAAACCCCCGCAATAAACCCTTATCACTTGCGCAAACGTTTGCGCTCCACATGTAAGGGACATGAAACCCAATTTTTTTTCTAATTTACTTCAATTATCTATTTTGCTTCATTCTCTTGATATCCTTTGCTGAAAAGCATATCTATATAGGCTCAGAAGCTGCTGATTGGTAGCTGCACATAGATGCCTTGTGTGATTGGCTCTCCAATGTGCATTGCTATTTCTTAAACAAAAGATATCTAAAGCAAATTAGATAATAGAAGTAAATTAGAATGATGTTAAAAATTGTATTTTCTACTTGAATCATGAAACAAATTTTTGGGTTTACTGTTCCTTTAAGCTTGGTTAAGCACTTTTGTAGCTGTTGTAATGGATAACAATGTAAGTAGACATAACTGAAATATTCACAAGTAGGAAAGTATGAGATAAAGACATTCCCCTGTAAATCTGAGTTTTACTGCAGCATGAAAATGCACATGGTGAGACTGATGTATTATCCCATGTGCTAAACAAGGAATTAACATGTCACAAGCAGCACTATAACTTGCTTTGTCTTTTATCTTTTACCCTTTATCTAATGGCTGATTCTTACCTGATTTCAAATGTTTACAAATTGACACTGCAGGTAGATGAACAGCACACAACACAATGTCTGCAATAACAAATCACAGAAAGCTTTCTCTACGGTGACTGAGCTGTGAGACTGGTAATAAGACAGTGCAATCAAATGCCACAGCGCCCTCTGTGGTGGTATGACCACATTGCACACAATGGGCCAGATTACAAGTGGAGCGCTAATTTATCACACACCGAAAAATAATCAGCCATTACAAGTAGCTGGTGGTAGCAATTAGCGCTTATAGAATTAACCAGAGATCAGATTTCTGGTTAATTTTATAAACGTGCCCCAAATGCCCCCAAAATACAGTGGTGTGTGTTTTATTAAAAAATATAAATTGTAGCATTTTTATATTTTTATAAAATAACTGCAGCAAGCAGTTGGAAGGTGAGGGATGTTAGAAAAAAAAACGGCACTGATAAGTGCCTTTACATTGCAATCTATATCAACAGTGTGTTCCCAGTAAATATATTTGTATATTCTTCTATACATATATATTTATGTGTTAATATATGTGTATACACATATTAACACAGATATATATATATATATATATATATATATATATATATATATATATATATATATATATATATATATATATATATATATATATATATATATATATATATATATATATATATAAAATCATATACATATATATTTACAATTTGCGGCCATCGCTGTGCTATTTCTTATGCCGTGTCTCAAAGCATGAGAATGAGGGACCCATAGGAGCAATACACATGCATTAGCAAAGAGTCACTGCCCATGTAATGTATGCCATCACCAGCTCTCTGAGCAGATACACTGTTTAAAATTAGTCTTTATGTTGTAAACTTAAAGGGACAGTAAATTAAAATTTGTATGATTCAGATAGTTGATGCTATTTTAAACAACTTTCAAATTTACTTTTGCTTCATTTTGTCAGTATCCTTTGTTGAAAAGCAAACAGAGATAGGCACATGAGCAGCAATGCACTACTGGGAGCTAGTTGTTGATTGGTGCCAGCACATATACCTCTTGTCTTTGGTTCACCCAGTGTGTTCATCTAGCTCCTAGTGCACTACTGCTCCTGAGTCTAGGTTTGCCGTTCAACAAAGGATACCAAGAAAAAGAAGCACATTTTATATTTGAAGTAAATTGGAAAGTTGTTAAAAACTGTATGCTAAAACTGAATCATAAAAAAAGGTTTCATATCTCTTTATGTATGTTTCACATGCCCACTATTTATGTTGTGTACTTAAAGGGACATGAAGCCCAATTTTTTTTCTCATAATTTAGATAAGATGCCATTTTAAACAACAATCTAATTTACTTATATTATCTATTTTGCTTCATTCTCTTGGTATTTTTTGTTGAAGAGGTAGCAATACACTAATGGGAGAGCCAATGACAACTGGCATATATGTGCATCCACCAATCAGCAGCTCCCGAGCATAGCGGCCATATTTAAACTGGGACGCTTTACACAGCTCATAAGGATTGTTTGCCCATAATAAATACGGCGGGGTACTTCTATCTGGTTTCCGGGATATTATATGTCATTTGCGGGTGTCAGGGAGCCGCTATTTAAATGCGGGAGACTCCCGGACCTTCCGGGAGAGTTGGGATGTCTGCAATCATATTAAAAAGATATATTTCCATAATGAATCCTTACCTTTTTTATTCATAAGCACAAGCGTAGCACTAATGAATGATATTTTTTTTTCATGATTTAATTAGATGGGGTGGGAAGTGGGCAGAGATTGAAGTCACATGAGATAAAAAATAATGTGCAATATCTCAGAAACAAAACCGGCACTAACGTTAGTTTTTGCAGCACAAATCAGCACTAACGAATGGTATATTTGTATTCATAATATAATTACATAGGGTGCCAACTTCACACAGCTCTGCCGGAGTCAGAAAGAAAAAAAAAAGGGAAAATTATTACCATGCATTAATACACTATTCACATAATGTACAGTATTACATTGTGAGCAAGACATATGAAAGCGTGTACACTATTTAACTATTTTGTGTGCACGCAACAATCAGTAAGGAGTGCGCACTAAATAAGTGTCCCAAATAATGCAGTTACATAGTGCACACAAATTAGCTATTTGGTGTGCACAATGTAACTGTATAATAAGGATCCCAGTCTCCTCCTCGCTTAGGTGTGGTGTGGCATTGCAAACTCATATCCGCCCAAGGTAAGGCCAGACAGCAGGGGTATCTAGACAAGATGAACATTAATAATTTCCTGACCTGATCATGCACCTTATTATATTTACAACATAGACCCTAGTAACAGTATTGGGAATCATTTGTGTTATTATTTGTAATACATTACATGCAAGAGAGAACTTCGATGGCAGATGTGGGTATGTAACTGCATTGTTTGTGACACTCATTTTGTACGCACACCTTACTTATTGTCCCATGTGCACTAAATAGTTAAATAGTGGACATCCTTTAATATGTTGTGCTCACAATGTAATAAATCATAAGCACGATGTATTAAATCGTTAAATTTTCAATTTTTTTTCTTCTTCCTGACACCAGGGGGCTGTGTTCATAATATATTTCCACCTTAAGGTTAAGAAAATGCTAAAGTAGGCAGCAGATTTCCAATTGCCTATAGATATACGGTACATTAATATTAAATTTAACACTGGTAATGGGGCCTACATAAATCTGCTTATAAAAGAGGGCAGAGAAATGTAAAGTGATGGTAAACTCCAATGATCTTCTCAATATTACTGGAAAAAACAGTTAAAAATTAACTTCACTTTGTCTTGTCTCCCTATATTCAGCTTACCCTCAGAAATTGTGCACTTTTGTTTCATGACGTATCTTCCTTTGTCCAATTGATATTCCGGCCGATAGGTGCCCAGTTCCAAATTCAATACGCCCCCTTGATGCTATACGCTTGTGCTTCCTTTTGTGCCTGTTCCGTGCACATTCATGGAAAATGCATGCACTGTCAGAGCACAGGAAATCATACATCATACACTTTATAGACTGAAGCTCATTAAGTCAAGGGGGATCATGATCGCATCCACCGAGTACCGCAACACAGCTGTCTGCTCCAGCTGTAAATAATGAATCTTGTGATGGTTTACATCTGAGCAGAAAGTGGAGAATTGCGCATGCGCACCTTTGCTGACCTTGTGAGCGAGTCCGGATGCCTACATAGAGAGTTGGTGGGACTGCTCTCTACATGACTGAGTTTACAAAAAAGGAGATAGAAGGGGGGGGAATGGAGGAAGGAGTGGTAAGCAGAAATAAATAAAATAAAAATGTATACATATTTAGGAATAAATAAATATAAAAATAAAATAGCAACTTTAATATAAAACCTATATGTATTTGGGATAGGTTTAGCAAACACCTCAACTTTACCATCACTTTAACATAGCAAGTATTACTGATAACATCTCTTTATACTAATTATATAAAACTGCAATGTTGTTATAGCAGTTTAATATGTATTCCGTAGGCCTCCACTCATCAACATTTCACATAGCACACAATTCAAAATGTAATAGTAATTTCAAACAATTTATTGTAAATAAAAACCTATTTACATAATAAAAATGAAGTGTAAGTCAATTAGGCTTGCATTTTTTTTTATACAATACAATTTTGCATTTGTCTCTTTATTTGAGAGTAAATAAAAAATACTCAGAGGAAGCTATAACATTTTCAGTTGAGTTTTCTATAATGCACATGTAAAAAAATAGAAACACAAATTTTACTTTGTGAAATCTTTATGTTGCTATGTAGTGTTCTTTATGTGAAACAGAGACTCCTACATTACAATACAAGGTCTAAAAAAATCCCAAAGAGTTTGTGTGATTTCACTTCACGCCGGCGCGGTTTTGAATATGTGTCACGTACTAAGAAACCTCTTCATGCTTTTCTGTCTTACAGTTGTAACTGTCAGAGCAGATACGTTTTATTGCTTTAAAGCTTGTGTGAGATATGCATATAGGGAAACAGAATAGATAGGTGTAAGTGATATAATAAAGGTATATATTGTGCACCTGATGGATGGTAGGGGTAAAATAGCAAGATTACAACTTTTTCTGTTTAGTATTGAAAGGATTGTTATTACAGACAATTCACCTTACTACCACATACAGTGACAAATTAGAAGTCAGGTTATTACAAGTTGAAAGTAAAAAGCTTGTGAGCAAGCGAAGACTGATGTGCGCGAGTCAAAAAAAATATTACATCAACATTATGACTTCAATGTAAGTTTAATTAATGAAAAATGTACCTGAGTAATATAGCTAAAAATAATTGATCACTTTGATAATCAGTATCTTGAAATCAATAATCAATTAATCAATAATTATGAAAAATTAAGGAAGTGAATTATTTGGTGCAAAATTTTAATTTAGAGCAGCTATTAACTACTCATGATATATAGATATATATAGGCCAGTTTACAAGTGCAGCTGTATTTAATGCTCCAGTAAGAGTTAACTCTGCTAGAAGTAAGTTTTTTTGCACTCGTATTACAAGTTGAAAGTAAACTGTTTTCACTTGCGTGCTAACCCGACGATCGTAATAAGCCAAACTTATAATATCATGATAATCTATTCTCCCATAGAACTCAATGGAGCAAAAAAAGTGGAAAAAACACACTACTTGAACATAAACACGATCGCATATTCTCAAGTGCGCTAACCTGACATGAAAATATAAATATATTTCACATTCCAATTTTCTTCACATAGAAAAATATGTTATATTTATTCATATACATATTTCTATATATATCACATGTGATTATATATAGGCATAGATATATGAGTATTGCATAAATATTTTTCACATGTTTTCATCTACTTAACTGCAAAGGGCTCCAATGAACATATATATATATATATATATATATATCCATAAGTGTGTACATATGTATTTATGTGTCTGTATATATGTCTGTAAATACACATACACACATATAAATACATAAATACATATGTATACACATATAAACATACCACATACATATCCATCTTTAGACCTGTATATATCTCTATGTTAAAGCCCTTTGCCTGTTTTGTTTTTTTGTAACACCTGAGACCTCATATCTTTGAGCCCTTAAAACTTTTTTATGCAATAATTTATTTTAATAATTATTATTAGATGGTGTTATTATGAGTATAACTGTAAGATTCTAAAGACTTTCTACGCAGACTGTCATCAAATGTGCAGCAAACTTTTGAAGCTTGACAAGTCTAGCAAGAGTTTAGCAATTGACTTTAAATTTTTTAAGAAAAAGAAACATGCTATACACACTTATAGCAATCTTGCAGCAAATTTATAAAGCAAATCTATTCTGGAAACTTTCAATGTGAATGCAGGCTTGCTACCAATGTGCAGCAAACTTTTGAAGCTTGGTAAGTCTAGCAAGAGTTTAGCAATTCATTTGAAATTTGTAAAGAAAAAAATAAACATGCTATACACACTTGTAGCATACTTGCAGCAAATTTATAAAGCAAGTCTATTCTGGAAGCTTTCAATGCAGACTTGCTACAAATGTGCAGCAAACGTTTAAGATTGGCAAGTCTAGAAAGAGTTTAACAATTCATTAAAATACATGCTATGCACACTTGCAGCAAACTTGCAGAAAAATTGTAAAGCAAGTCTATTCTGGAGACTTTCAATGCAGACTTGCTTCAAATGTGCAGCAAACTTTTGAAGCTTGGCAAGTCTAGCAAGAGTTTAGCAATTCATTTGAAATGTTTAAAGAAAAAAATACATGCTATGCACACTTGCAGCAAACTTGCAGAAAATTTATAAAGCAAGTCTATTCTGGAGACTTTCAATGCAGACTTGCTTCAAATGTGCAGCAAACTTTTGAAGCTTGGCAAGTCTAGCAAGACATTAGCAACTCATTTTCAAACTTGCAGCAAATATACATGCTATCTGGGTTATTAGACTTATTTTGGGATTTTCTAGGAGCCTTATTTTTGGGGTTTGAGTGTTCCCTATTTTCACCATGGGGAGATCTCCTACGTATATTATTATTACGTGGGCTATTTGGGTATCTAGCTCCGCCCTCTGACTTTCTATTAAAGTTTCCCTCCCCCTAATCAGCTGAGTTGCAGCAGCTCCCTAAATTTACATCATGAGGTGACTGCCTATTTGGGAAATCTATTTCTGACCCAACAGGGGTCATTTGTCTACACTCCTCCATATATTTCTGCACTTCGTCCCTGACGCATTCTCTAAGGGAGTTAGCATTATCTGCATTATTCTGACTGTTAACATAGGGGTTTTCATTATGGCGATATGACCTTTTTAAATCACTTAGGCCTAGATTTAGAGTTTGGCGGTAGCCGTGAAAACCAGCGTTAGAGGCTCCTAACGCGGGATTCTTACGGACTCCGGTATTTAGAGTTCAGTTACCGACACTCAAAAATCACCCAACGCACAAATCTCTACCGACAGCTCAAACCCAGTAGTTAACATATACCGACAATATAAACATCCACGAATCACAAAACAAATATTACACAAACTATACTTACACTCATACAAACACAACACTATTTTTATTTTTCTGATTTTATAATTTTTCATCCAAATACAAAGGATCAAAGTTGCGAGATCTCGGGTGTTAGAAAAAAAACAACACAAATCCATTTTCCCATTGACTTACATTGACACACGGGAAAAGACCCTCATATAGCTACATCTAACTAATAAGATTATCACAAACATACACTCATCGATGCATACAAACAATATACACCACATTACATACACAAAAAAGTTATTTTTAATAAAATGAACACGATTTAGCTACTTTTTCACACAAGCTCATGACGTCACTCACTTTACGAGGAAAACCAGTCTTAGAAAAAAATATTGACCAAAATTTGGAGCCTCCATTGACTTCTATGGGGAAGACGTGCTCGTGCACGCGACAGACAGATTTCCCTAACGCACGCAAATAGCGTAGACAAAAAAACTCCAAATACCAGCGCTAGAAATATTAAAAAAAAACATGCTTTTCTGCGTTAGACACAGCTATGATAAATAGATCAAGAAATTACTATTTCCCTATGGTGGACTTATGGATTTTAATTATTGAATATTCACAACACCATTAAATTGTTTCACACTTTTATATTACATCAACTACAAATCAACATCACTAGTAACAAATTTTTTTAAAAAAAATATTACATTTAAACGGACAAAAAAATTATTTAAACTTTTAAGGATTCACAAACAGTACACAATGGGAAACACCTCTCATTTACCTTTATTATTGCATTTCATTTATTCAACTCATATGCTTGCAGCAACTGCATATCTACATAGGCTTAACACATGATCAGTCATGGATGCACATACATTACTTTTACCATTCACTCATACATGTGCATTCAAATGATGGGGGAAAAACACATTACATTCTCTATAGGAATCACAAAACAGAACATATGGATTTTAATGTACTTTTAACATCATGATTCACTCACAATATACCATTAGGAATTACGTACAAGAACAACATCATTACACCAGATTACAGATGTCACTTTATGGGAAGGAACAACAATGCCAGACCGCTATATAGAAGTCAGCATATGTGGGACACAATCACAATATATACGTAGATGTACATAACACGCATCACCCATCACGCAACCACAAAGCACACATTTATATTTTATTCAGCACACAATAACAATGTAGTACAATACAACAACACAATGAGGATTTCAGAACTACATAGGCAGGTTAATAATATCATGACGTCATTAGAAGATTCAACCATACACATCACAGATTCACGACTGTACCGCCCCTTTCTGAACTTTAACACTCAATACTACAATACAACATATACGTAAATAACAGTTTGGAACAGCATTATTAGGGAGATTTGAATGGGACAATTAATAAATATTGTCAGATCGCAAATCACTTATATATATAATACTACAGATGACAGCCGGAAGTTATTCAGTATTAGTGCCATTTGAATGGGACGCATTCAATATTGACAGCTCGGCAATCACTTATATATATAATACTACAGATGGCAGACGGGAAGTTCTGAATTATTATGCAGATTTTAAAGGGACGCATACAATATTGACAGCTCGGCAATCACTTATATATATAATACTACAGATGGCAGACGGGAAGTTCTGAATTATTATTGCGATTTTAAAGGGACGCATACAATATTGACAGCTCGGCAATCACTTATATATACAATACTACAGATGGCAGCCGGAAGTTATTCAGTATTAGTGCCATTTTTATGGGACGCATACAATATTGACAGCTCGGCAATCACTTATATATATAATACTACAGATGGCAGACGGGAAGTTCTGAATTATTATGCAGATTTTAGTTGAAATAGTTTTTATTGAAGATTCACAGCAGAAATGTAACATCGGTACAATGTGTGACAGTACAACAAAATATGTTTCTATTTATAAGGATATAGAAATACAATTCACAGGTTGTACAGTATACGTCTCTCACTTTTTGTTAAACCTTCTCATGAATTAACGATTTTTATCCCCACTAACAATGAACTACTTCCCCATCCTCCCTACCCTCCCTCCCTCCCTCCCCCTTGAACAAAAGACCACTGAACTTGGTCTAACTTCTAACTATGAACGTTTTCCGTCAAGCAGTGTCCCTTTTTTGGGAGCTGTTGTAACCAATTTCTCTTAGTTTATGGATATTTCTAATAGAATTAGTCCAGGCAACCACCCCTAAGCATGTCTTTTCAGGATCCAGTGGATCCAGATATTTTGAAAGCTTACAACGGTACCCTGCAACCATGCAGCTGACTCAGACATAGTGTAGATATTCTCAATTTTTTCAAGTATTTCGCACCATTCCGGTGCACCTTCCTTCCATTTCCTAGCTATGCATAATCTAGTAGCTGTGCATACTATGTTGACCCACTTATTGGTAGCCGAATTTAATGAATCCAGAGTAATGTGAAGCAAGGCTTTGGCGGCCGAGAGTGAGAATGAGTCATCTAATGTATTCTTGATCAAATGTGTTAATCTATCCCATATAGGTCTTATTCTCGGACACTCCCACCACATATGCAGATAAGTACCTAACCTTGAGCAGCCTCTGTAGCATAGTCTATTGTTCTGTGGGGTATAGTGTGAGGTTTTTAGTGGTGTGAGGTACCATCTGTATGCCGTTTTTAACGCGTTTTCAACAAGATCAGCTCCCACCAGTCCTCTACCCAGCGATAAGAATATGTGTTCCCATTCTTCTGTACTGTATGTGATATCTAGGTCTTGTTCCCATAGATTGTGTAGTCTATGTTTGTTAAGGTTTTTCGCCTTTTGAATAGCAAGGTATAATCTTGTAATCATTTTTTTGTTTCTACCTGGTGTTAGTATTATTTGCTCTAAGATAGTATTCGGGCTGGAGGGAGTGCTTTGCCTATATTTATGTATCGCGTGTGATATTTGGAGGTACAAGAACCATTGCAGTGTATTGGGGTTAATTTTATCTCTTAATTGAATGTAAGACAGCACTTTCCCTTTGTCCAAGAAGTCCGCCACTCGGTATAGACCCTTGTTTTCCCATTTAGATATCAGTTTTCGGAATTCTAGTGGTAGTAACATCCCCAGTGGTAAAGTGGTTGTAAGTGGAGAGATTAGTTTCAGTGTTTTAGTCAATGAACTCCAGAGTGTTCTGGTGTTTTCCGTTGTCTTAAGTTTAGCTAGTGACTGGAGTTTAGTGTTTGTCGGGGACCACAGAATATCCCCTGGATTGTCAAAACCCCCAATCTCCGCTTCAATGTTTGGCCATGTCATGGTGCGGCAATCTTTTCCTAATAATGTGCTTTGCGCTAGTCTAGCGGCTTGGTAGTAGTCGCGTAGGTTAGGTATACCCATCCCCCCTAATTGTTTATGTAATTTTAATAAGTTAGCGGGTATTCTAGACGTTTTGTGGCCTCGGATAAATCTGAGGAGCTCAGTCTGTAAGTCATCTAAGTCTTTTAGTGGTATTCTGATAGGGAGGGCTCTGAATAGGTATAATAACCGTGGCAAAACATTCATTTTTATTGTTACTTGTCTTCCCACCCAAGAGAAACCGCCCTTTTTCCATTTGTTTAGATCTGTTCTTATATTTTTGATGATCGGGGTGTAGTTAGCTTTATACAAAGTATCTAGGGTATCAGTGATATATATTCCCAAATATTTGATAGTATGTTTGGCCCATTTAAAGTCAAAGTTAGTTTCTATCAATTTCCTTGTTTGTTCTGGAAGTAATATGGGGAGTGCCTCACATTTATCGGAGTTTATTTTGAAGCCAGAGATCTGGGAGAACTCGCCCAATACCTGATAAAGATTGGGTAGAGAAAGCATGGGTTTAGTGAGCGTTAGCAGGATGTCATCCGCGAATAGTGACAGTTTAAATTCCCCTTTATTTAATCTAACCCCATAGATGTTCTTTGAATTCCGTATGCATGCTGCCAAGGGTTCCACACACAGCGCAAACAAAAGTGGCGATAGAGGGCAACCCTGTCTCGTACCATTTAATATATGGATGGGTCTAGATTGATATCCCGCCGCTCTGATTGTTGCTATTGGGTCAGAATAAATATTTTTAACCGCCCCTATAAATTTGTCACCAAAACCCAGGTGTTCCAGGACTGCTATCATATATATCCAATCCACCCTATCAAACGCCTTCTCCGCGTCCAAGGATAGGAGCAGAGAAGGCGTTTTTGTTTCCTTCAAATATTCGACCAGGGTCACTGTGCGTCGAACATTATCCGGTGCTTCACGATCTTTGATAAAGCCCACCTGATCGGGGTGGATCAACGAGGGTAAAAGATGTTTAAGCCTGTTTTCCAAGATCTTGGTGAAGATCTTTACATCTTGGTTGATCAATGAAATCGGCCTGTAATTTGATGTTATTTTAGGGTTTTTCCCCGGTTTGGGTATTACAATAATTTTGGCCCGAAGAAGCTCCTGGGGGATTGGAGTTCCGCTAAGGGCGTCATTGCAAAATTTGTGAAGATGGGAGCCCAAATCTGTTTTAAACAGTTTAAAGTAATCTCCTGAAAACCCATCAGGGCCCGCCGCTTTACCTAGCTTGAGCTCTTTGATAGCGGAAGCTATTTCCATCAAAGTAATCTCCGCATCCAGGGTGTTTGCGTCTTGTTCGTCTAACTTAGGTAAATTTGCTGATTCGAGAAGTGAATGTCTCAATTGTGTTGTCTGAGGCGTGTGTGTGACCTTCCTCCCATCGTAAAGAGCCTCATAGTATTGGGCAAAGCATTCCACAATCTCCTGAGGATGGGAGGTTAACACACCGTCTGATTTTTGTAGTTGTGTAATTGTGAAGGAATTAGTTTTTTCTCTTAATTTATTAGCTAAAAATCTATCTGGTTTGTTTGCGTGCAGGAAATAGTACGATTTTAATTTGCTAATAGCTCTCATGGAGTTGTCAGTTAATATTTTATTGAGCTCTTTTCTTTTATTGGTCAGTGTAATCAACGTCGAGTTGGACAGTGTAAGTCTGTGTGACCTTTCTAATTCTTCTATTTCTTGCTGTAGTGTTGTTGTTACTGATCTGATCTTCTTTAGAAACATGTGCTTCTCTTTTATAAGTAACCCTCTAATGTAAGGTTTATGGGCAGCCCATGCTATTACTGGTTTGATTGAGGGAGTAACATTAATTCTCCAGTATTCTTTAAGACTATTAAGAATTCTATTGAATATATCTGGTTGTTTCAATAGCGTGGGGTCATAAGTCCATGATTTCTGTCTATTTATATCTGTGAGGCCTTTCAATTGTATCTGAATAATTGAGTGATCTGACCAAACTGATGTATGAATGGATGAGGAGATCAGATTAGGTATCATTATCTGGCTAATGTAGATGTAATCGAGTTTAGTATATGATTTATGGGCTGGTGAATAGTATGTATGATCAGTCGTCTGTCCATACAGTGAAGTCCAGGAGTCAACTACGTTGTGTGATTCTAGTGTCTCTCTAATATTTTTAGTGATAGAGTTTAATCTACGTTGTTTGTTTGTCAACTTGATGTTATTAGTTTCCTTCCGAATCTTTAGGTTTACATTAAAATCTCCCGCCACTATCATGAGGGTCTGCGACCATTGAGTTAATAGATGTGAGAGATTAGTGAAAAAGGTATGTTGTTGTTCATTAGGAGCGTAAATGTTGCACAGAGTTATTTGTCCTTGTCCCTTATCACCTCTTCTTTAGTGAATGAGAGTGAATTATGTAGGAGAATTGATACACCTCTTTTTTTAGTGTCAATTGTGGAGTGGAAGTGTTGTGTGTAATGTCTACTCCAGTGTTTAGGGATTTGACTATGAGTAAAATGAGTTTCCTGTAGAAATATAATCTTAGCATTCATATTACTGTATTGGGTGAGTGCTATCTTTCTCTTTACATTGGTATTTAGACCCCTAACGTTATGTGAGATTATCTGAAGTTTAGGATCCATTAACCAGCTACCACCTCCCCAACCCCTCGTACCTGAGTATCACATCTGATAAGAATTTGAAAGTTGTCTGACCTTGTCTTCTGGCCACCTATGGTATAGAGAAACTTTCTGGACCTCTGCTCGACGGAAATTAAAAAGAAAAAACAAAACCAAACATTAAACATAAACAAGTAAGTAAACATAAAAAAACATAGTGTAACAGTTGTGTGTAGTAATAAATTCGTAATTTCCTAACTACATTCGTATCATAGCACAACAGTTTTATAGATATAATTCAGCAATCATGAGGTATATAAACTCAATTATAGAGTGACCCGTTTATAAGTTTTTGTATAGTACATATAGTGGCCCGGGCAAGAGGATAGTATAAAATAATTACATTTTGAATTTAGCTATTCAAATGACATTTTGATTCTTAAACTCCCCTCTAAGAGCCATCTGTGTTACTTTTTGAGTATATCTGTCAGAGTCTCAAGTCCTGTATTTATTTCTCTCGTACAGGAGCAGGCAAAGGAATAGTTACCACACAAAGGTACGAAACACCTGTCAGAGTATAGAAAGTCTCTCAAGTCTTCTGTTTTCTCTTGGAAACTTTGGTCCAGCGACTTTGTTGGGTTGCTCCACGTGGGATCTGCGAACGAACTCTAATGTTGTCTTGAGAGTTGTCTGGAATCTCTGGGCAATCTAATTTTAGATGTTGACAAATGTCTGGAATGTCTTGTTTTTCTCTAATGGTGAAGGTGTTGCCCTCATGTTGTATGAACAGGGCGAATGGGAATCCCCACCTATAACTAATCTGATTTTTCCTCAGTAGTTGTGTCAGTGGACGGAGGGCAAATCTCTTCTGGAGGGTCTTGATACATAGGTCTTGGAAGAATTGAATAATTGTTCCTTGATATTTAAATGTTGGATTCTTCCGAGCTGCTGACATGACCTCTTCTTTTTCTTGGAAGCGGAGGAATTTTACTATCACATCTCTGGGGGGATCAGAGTCTCTGGGTTTTGCTCTAAGAGCTCTGTGGGCTCTCTCAATTTGGAATTTTCCTTCTTCTAAGGAGCCTGTAATAGTTTGGAATAGGTGTGTTAGATAGTTACGAAGTTCTGATGGTATAATTGTTTCTGGTATTCCTTTCAAACGAATGTTGCACCTCCGGCTCCTATTTTCTAAGTCCTCTAACTTGTCATTGATATCCGCCAGTTCCTGCTGATGATCAGCTAGATGTTGATTGATTGATGTGATGTCATCTTCTATTGTCTCTTCTTTTTCTTCTAAGGTTCCCAGCCTGGCACCCAATTCAGTAATGTCTTGCTTGATATCAGTAAGGCTGTTCGTGACGGTGTTTTGAAGGGTATCCATCTTTGCCCACATTTTGTCGAATATATTGGTAATATCTTGCTTGGAGACTAGATTTTTTATATCTTTTAAAGTTACAGGGGTGTCACAGTTTTCAGGGAAAGTGGTTTCAATTTCCTCCTCCATCTCCTCCTCAGTGATATTTCCACTTTTTTCTGGAGGTTTTTCTCCTTTTTGGGCTTTAAGAAAAATATCAGCTACTGCAGGTTTGATTGAGGCCCCAGTCTTGCTCTGCCTTCTAACTGACATTGTGCAGTGTGTTGATTGTAAGGTGAAGCTGGTGAATCGTTTATAAAGTGAGCAGACTGTGACTGAGTGGAAAAAGTTTCTGTGAGATTGCTCTGAAACCCCTTTGTCTGTGTGGGTGAATTTGTAACACGTTGCCAATCCAGGTACAAAAGGCTTTATTTCACTTTTATCATGCTGATTTTTCAGGGCTATCCAGAGTTTAAGCTAGAGAGTAAAACATCATTATCTCTTATGTGCTGCCCACTCTTTTTATTAATGGCCCTTTATCGGTTTGAGTCATCTAGTATGGCATATCAATCCTTCTGTGTGTCTTACTCTGCCATCTCATCTCTAAAGTGGCGGATTTACTGATTTGTGAGGCGGTATGCAGTAATATGTGCAGCTTTACTCTAGTTGTGTTAGTTCGGCATTAGACACTGTAACGGCAGCCACGTGTAAGCTCTCCCAAAATGGCGTCTCTTTACGCATGTTGCTATCTCCTCCGTTCTAAAGTGATATTGAGCAACTGACCTCCCTTGTAGTGCTTACCGGAACATTTACTTATTGACTAGTTGCTCCGTGCGGGTCTCCTCATAACAGGGGTCTTACTTCTATTGTCCTGCTCTGTCCGCCATTACCCGCCGAGTGTCGGATATGCTGGCTCAATGACAGCTGTTGTATGCAGCGTCGCCTGACAAGCCAGATCGTAAAAAACCACTGTAGCTAAAGTCCGGTAGGGTTTAAGGGTCACTCATTGAAGTTTGGATTGCTATTTCACCACTTTCTGTGCCAAGTGATATCGGAGCTCTAGGAATATGCGTCCTCCATTAAGCTTGCCTAGGCTCCGCCCCCTTATGCAGATTTTAAAGGGACGCATACAATATTGACAGCTCGGCAATCACTTATATATATAATACTACAGATGGCAGACGGGAAGTTCTGAATTATTATTGCGATTTTAAAGGGACGCATACAATATTGACAGCTCAGCAATCACTTATATATATAATACTACAGATGGCAGACGGGAAGTTCTGAATTATTATTGCGATTTTAAAGGGACGCATACAATATTGACAACTCAGCAATCACTTATATATATAATACTACAGATGGCAGACGGGAAGTTCTGAATTATTATGCAGATTTTAAAGGGACGCATACAATATTGACAGCTCGGCAATCACTTATATATACAATACTACAGATGACAGCCGGAAGTGCTTCAGTATTAGTGCCATTTTTATGGGACGCATACAATATTGACAGCTCGGCAATCACTTATATATATAATACTACAGATGGCAGACAGGAAGTTCTGAATTATTATGCAGATTTTAAAGGGACGCATACAATATTGACAGCTCGGCAATCACTTATATATATAATACTACAGATGGCAGACGGGAAGTTCTGAATTATTATTGCGATTTTAAAGGGACGCATACAATATTGACAGCTCGGCAATCACTTATATATACAATACTACAGATGGCAGATGTTACTTTATCGTTTTCAAACAATATTGCAGCAACATTGATCGATCACATTCGATGCACATTATACACAACTATGCACTTTCATTCATGTTAGCCTGGACGTGTGCTTGTTACTATAAGATCGCATTTAAGAAATATTGATTACGCATATGAACATGCACTGTATGTGTGATATTTGACACTTTCACATTGAGATTCATTGGGGGAAAACAACATTTCAGCAAACAACAAAAAAACGCCCACTGTGAAAGCATTTGCGCCGCTCACATACAAACAAGTGAATACAATTAGCAATCATTACAAACTCACTACCATTGGACTAATTGTACTATAAATCCCCCAAACAACATGGCCAAAGCATCACTTGTGATCCACATCAGATCAAGTGCTTACCTTGTTACGCTGTTTTCAAAGATGGATGATGACGATGACATGGTAGACGCTGCTGGTGCTGCTATTGGCGAACTAGCTGTTGATCGAATCAGGCAGCCTCGGCGGCTCAGACTGAGACAAAGGGGTCATCTGGTTCGAGGTCCTCGTGTCTACAGGGTGAGACCCACCTTGGAAAACATGAGCGACTTTGAGGTTTATGATAAGTATCGGCTCAATCGCGAACAGCTCATTGGCCTTTACGATCTTCTTAAACCTCATTTGGAGCCACGTATAAGAATAAGGACTGCTGTTCCCGGTATGAGTAAGATGCTAAGTTGTCTTTACGTCCTGGCCTCCGGGAGTTTTCAATCCGGAGAAATGTACATGCATGGCCTGGCTCAAGGTACATTCTCTGTGGTGTTTGATAAATTTCTGGACGCCATGGTACGGATCAGTAAGCAATACATAGGATTCCCACAAAATGATGGTGATTGGAGGCGCCTGAAGCGGGAATTCTTTGATATTGCTCAATTGCCCAATGTCTTGGGAGCCATAGATTGTACCCACATTGCGCTGCGTGCTCCAATTGATGACTTGCCCTTCAGAAATCGCAAACATTTTCATAGCCTCAACGTGCAGTATGTTTGTGACGCACAGATGAGGATTATGCATGTGTGTGCGAATTTTGCAGGAGCTTGTCATGATGCCCGCATCCTCTTTCAGTCGTCCCTGTGGAGACAGTTTGAGGAAAGACAAATGCCCCCTGGTTATCTCGTTGGTGAGTATTTGTGCACAACATGGTTAATTAGTTAGACAATTGCCACTGTAGTTTTAAAATGTTAGCGTCATGTTCAGCTATAGGATGCAATTTAACCATTTATTTTTATTTCCGCTAATGTCTACTTTTAGTTCAATGCAGATATGTAGCATGTCATACCTTAAATGCTCAGATAGAGAATGCAATGTAACCATTTAGTTTGCATTTTACACAAGGTTTGGTTTAGGCGAAATACGCATATGTAGCATGTCTTAGCTGAAATGGGAAGATATTAGCTAATGCAATTTAACCATGTCATTGTCTCTTTCCGCTAATGTCTACTTTTAGTTCAATGCAGATATGTAGCATGTCTTACCTTAAATGCTCAGATAGAGAATGCAATGTAACCATTTAGTTTGCATTTTACACAAGGTTTGGTTTAGGCGAAATACGCATATGTAGCATGTCTTAGCTGAAATGGGAAGATATTAGCTAATGCAATTTAACCATGTCATTGTCTGTTTCCGCTAATGTCTACTTTTAGTTCAATGCAGATATGTAGCATGTCTTACCTTAAATGCTCAGATAGAGAATGCAATGTAACCATTTAGTTTGCATTTTACACAAGGTTTGGTTTAGGCGAAATACGCATATGTAGCATGTCTTAGCTGAAATGGGAAGATATTAGCTAATGCAATTTAACCATGTCATTGTCTCTTTCCGCTAATGTCTACTTTTAGTTCAATGCAGATATGTAGCATGTCTTACCTTAAATGCTCAGATAGAGAATGCAATGTAACCATTTAGTTTGCATTTTACACAAGGTTTGGTTTAGGAGAAATACGCATATGTAGCATGTCTTAGCTGAAATGGGAAGATAGAGAATAAGATTGAACTAGATTATTCATTTAAAAAATAAACATTTGTTAGTGGATTATCGTGTACAAAAATGTATATTGGAATCAAAATACTATTTTGAGGATTCAGTTTGAATTATGTTCTGTTCATAATTTATAGGTGATTCTGGGTACATGAGCCGGCCTTGGCTTATTACCCCCTTGCGTAGCCCGACTGATGTGTCTGAGGAGCGCTACAATAGGGCTCATAAGAGAACCAGGGCGGTGGTTGAACGGATGTTCGGGCTCCTGAAGATGAGGTTCAGGTGCCTGGACCGGTCGGGAGGAGCCCTCCAGTACAACCCAAAGAAGGTGGCTAAGATCGTTGTAGCCTGTAGTGTCCTGCATAATATTGCACAGCGGGCTGGGATGCTGCAGGGCGTCCAGGCGCACCGAAACCTCCTCAGAGATGAGGAGGATGATCCTGTTCTAGAGGGGCCATTCCGGGACGAGGGGCTCAATGTCAGAGCAGAAATCATCAACCGCCACTTTAGACGGTAAATAATAGAAGTTAGACTGGAGTATTTTCAATAGATGTGAACTCTAGGGAAATGACAAGTAGAGAATTGTGCAAACATGTTAGGATTGTTCATCAAATGCTAAAAATGTGTTTGATTTATTAATATAGGTGATGCTCTGGTCATTGGGTCCTGTAGCGAGTCTTTGCCACCTGGTTTTTAAAGAGGACATCAGCTGGTAAGTATAAATGTATGGACTGTTGCTGGCATGAATTGTACACAAATACATCATATGGCATACATTTTAAAAACTAGTATTTAGTTTACACATTACTTAAAATGTACATACTCAGAAAGGGATCCTCTAGCATAACTATCCTCTAGCATGGCTATGGTTCAATGTCACACATTAGAGGTTCGTTCTGCTCAATATGACTCATCTTCACACTTGATAGAACAGAACACAAGATGCTACACACGCTTAGTAAGCTAGTGACAGAAATTGATTCAGAAATGGGGGGTGGGAGAGGGGTACAGAACTGATTCCCACACTTGTAGTAATATTTTTTCTAAAAAAAATTCTGCCATTAGGGAGTTGACTTAATCTAAAGACTGAAAGGGAAGAATTTGAAGCCTGACAGTGAAGATTGCCCAGACTGACAGTGAAAAATACAAGATTGAAAGTGAAGAATACCAATGGGATCATGTCTGGCATTATCTTTCCAATCTGCTGACCTTGAAAACCATACAAAGACATGTTCACATGGTAAGTGCCAACTATTTGATAGAATAAGGCTGTGGAGGCATCCTATTGGAGACACTTATATTTTTTTTATTTTTTTAGATGGTATTTCACAGTCCTCTATTTTTGAACTGATGAATAAGACACCTATTGAAGATCAACAGTTTACCCCTGAATTGACTTTCAAAGACCATGCATTATCCAGGTTGGTGTACCAATGCATGCTAGTGAAGACTGTTGAATATTAGTAGCTTACATACATTAGTCATATTTAGTTCATAATTAGATATTTAGGCATCACAATCAGACACTTAGATGATTTTCTAATTTTTAGATTGGATTTTAATCCTCTATTTTATGAACTGATGAATAAGACACCTATTGAAGATCAACAGTTTACCCCTGAATTGACTTTCAAAGACCATGCATTATCCAGGTTGGTGTACCAATGCATGCTAGTGAAGACTGTTGAATATTAGTAGCTTACATACATTAGTCATATTTAGTTCATAATTAGATATTTAGGCATCACAATCAGACACTCAGATGATTTTCTAATTTTTAGATTGGATTTTAATCCTCTATTTTATGAACTGATGAATAAGACACCTATTGAAGATCAACAGTTTACCCCTGAATTGACTTTCAAAGACCATGCATTATCCAGGTTGGTGTACCAATGCATGCTAGCGAAGACTGTTGAATATTAGTAGCTTACATACATTAGTCATATTTAGTTCATAATTAGATATTTAGGCATCACAATCAGACACTTAGATGATTTTCTAATTTTTAGATTGGATTTTAATCCTCTATTTTATGAACTGATGAATAAGACACCTATTGAAGATCAACAGTTTACCCCTGAATTGACTTTCAAAGACCATGCATTATCCAGGTTGGTGTACCAATGCATGCTAGTGAAGACTGTTGAATATTAGTAGCTTACATACATTAGTCATATTTAGTTCATAATTAGATATTTAGGCATCACAATCAGACACTTAGATGATTTTCTAATTTTTAGATTGGATTTTAATCCTCTATTTTATGAACTGATGAATAAGACACCTATTGAAGATCAACAGTTTACCCCTGAATTGACTTTCAAAGACCATGCATTATCCAGGTTGGTGTACCAATGCATGCTAGTGAAGACTGTTGAATATTAGTAGCTTACATACATTAGTCATATTTAGTTCATAATTAGATATTTAGGGATCACAATCAGAAAAAGGAATACATATTATAGTTGATATAGAGGTATTTGAATGGACATTAAATATTAAATTTATGTTCAGCATACATATATATTTATTATTGGAATGTGATATACATTATTATGTATAATTCGAAATTCTGATATTTAAATTTAATTTTTCTTACACAATATAATGGTGTATGTTTATTTTATTTATTTTAAAATTTAAATCATAAATATCTTTATAAAATGTTGAACAAAGTTAGAGCATAGACACAAGATGATTGTAAATGTCTTTTATGAATATTTTACAATGTGTGTATTAACTTTGTAAAAATTTCTTTTTTAATTTCAGATTGTCATCTGATGACTTCCAGGAATATTTTTTTGTTTCAAAAACTTTTAATTTTTTAAATGTTAATAATCCACATTTTATTATTAAATACACTCTTTTGAACAGATTATAATAAATATCCATATAATCTGTCAATAAAAAACAATTTGACTCCCATGACTGGTAGTTGTCTATTTGACAAGCACATGCATAAGGTCAAATAATGCATTAATTTTATAAAATCCACTGATTCAGAGAATATTAAATTAAACTATATTTTTTAAATTAATTGGGGAGTGAGATCCATCGATGCTTTTCTTTTGAAATTCTTAGATGTTAAAATAATTTCGGATATGTATTCAAAATTTGACATTAATTATTTCGTTTCACTTTTAAGAAGGGGAAGTGGTTCACTTACATTAAAGTGACAGTGTTGTTGAATGTAAAATTAATTTTATAAGATCTTGTATCTTCCTTAAGTATCTCAACACATTATTCTATTAAATTTATAAATTTTTACATTTCTAAATGGTAGGTCATTTAACGTCATATTTTTCATAAGCTAGTTATTGGATGCCATGTTAATAGATTTTATTTTCTTGTGGAGTCATTTAAAGGGACATTTTACTATAGTTATTAATATTATGTAGTTTTTAAAATCTTACCTCTTGGGTTAGACATCACATATGTATATATAATTTTCATTCCCCTTTAGTTTCTTTTGTCAATGTTAAATCAACATTCAAAATGTTTTGGTCCTTAAAGGGACATTCACAAAGTATATTGTGTCTTAATTTTTAAAAAATCATAAAAGAATTTAAACATATTTAGAAAGTACTATAGAATTACATTCAGTCTTTAAATATACTTTGAAAAATATACATCAATGCACATATCTTAGTCAATTACATAAGGCATCTATGTGCAACCAACAATCATCATCATCAAAATAGCCTATGTAGATATGTATTTAATCCAAGAATATATATAATTACAATCTAATGATTGAATACCAAAACATATTAAGTTGTTAAAATATTATAATCTTATCCAAAATGCATACATAACATATAGCTTAATGTCCCTCTAAGCTGAAGACTGCGAAATACATCCATTACAATATATATTTCAGGCAGTGTGTAAAACAATCCAGAAGTTAATATAAATATGCTTTACTCATATGTTATACTAATTTAGCAAAAGGAAGGTGCCTAGGTTTATGATTTTTCAAGCATTATTGTGAAATGTCTCTTTAAAGGGACATGAACTCAAAATATACTTAAAGGGAGACAGTTAAAAAATTATTGATTTATACATTCTGAATGAGTATTCTATTTTAAGCAACTTTTAAATTTGTCTCAGATTATCAATGTTCCTCGTGATGTTGCTATCATTATTTTAAAAATAAGGCATTAAATAGAAAATTTATTTGCTTCAGTACTCTGGACAGAACTTGTTTTTTTTTGTTGGATTAATTGATCCAACAATCATCAAGGACAACCCAGGTTTTTTTCAAAAATTGTCCGGAATCTAAAATATCATTATTGATTTGCAAAGAAAGATAACAAGATATTTCTTAACATTTGAGAATCGGATTAAATTATAAAGTTGATTAACATTTCATGCCCAATCTGAATCACGAACGCTAAATTTGTTTAGACAGTGTCCCTTTAAGAGATTTAAAGAGTGTATTTACTTCTCTTCTTATCTTTACATACTTTGCTTGAAAAGCATATCGAGATAGGCTCAGTAGATGAAGATTGGTGGATGCACAGAGATGCCTTATGTGATTGGCTCAACCATGTGCATTTAAATTTCTTCTGTTGAGGATATCTAAATACAAAGATAAATTGAGTTACATTTTAAAGTCTAAACAATTTTCTATCTCTACAGATCATTTGATACAATTGTTTGTTTGTAATGTCTATTTAAAAATAAAGACGCCATTGCACAATAACATATATGAGCACTTCAGACAAATACAAGCTCGAGGTTTATTTACTAATTACAAACAAACCTGTAGTTTAACATTTATAAACAGATTAGCCAAGTTAATGACATTATAACCTGAATTTGAACATTCGGAAATGTTGCGTGGGAAACGGATCTTGAAACACCAGATTTGCATCTTTAAACATTAGAGTCTAATGTCACGCAATAGCACACAATCAATGTGCATTATAAAATACATTTAATAGAGCAATGTCAATACTTCACAATAAGTCAACAAATTGATTTTATGAACAATAAAGACATACAATATTAAATGTGTATTAATCCAACGTAATTGTATTAAAGAAACAGATCGTTATTAAACCGAAAAATGTATACAACATTTAATAATGTGACAGTATTAGATTTTAAAGAGAATTTAAACATTAATATTTAACGGATCACGGATATTAAATCTGCGTCACACATATCCGCATGACAGGCCCATGAGTTACAAATAAGTCTACATGAAAAATGAAGTAACAGCACCACCAAGCGGTATGTGTAAGGAAGTTACTAAGATATGAAACATTAAGGAACGGCCAATCCGAGTTCATCACACAAACACAACTTGAGTCAGGATGGTCTCACAGACATTCTAACAATATTTCAAACTTTTATCCAATCAGATGTACAGATAACTTGTCCCATGGTGCATCTCATGTTTACTTCACCATATAAAAGTCCATTACACGTTGCCATCTTTGTCAGTTCTCTAATGCCTGCAGGCAGTATATATTATTATATATTATATATCCTACAACCCAGCAGGCATGACGTCTCCCAGGTTCACCAAGCCAGAGAGTGCTGCACTGGTCCACGCCGTCAAGGACTTTTATCCCCAGCTGTTTGGGAACAAGAGGAGGTTGACAGATGCGCCTGTTAAGAAGGCCCTCTGGGAGTCTATCACCAATGCGGTGAAATTGGTGTGTGGCGTCCAGAGGAGCCAGGATCAAATCATGAGGAGATTCGGAGATATGAGGTTGCGATTGTCCAAAAAAGTCAACCTCATAAGGGAGTGGGTACAAGCCCGTAAAAGAGGGGGCCAAAGAAAGGCCCCGCGGAAACTATACCTACTCCCTTATGAGGTGACTTTATGCGAGCTCCTCAATCTCCGGGTCCCCAAAAGATTTAGATCCTCGCCATCCTCGGCCTCCTCTTCTTCCCTCCCAGCTGCGGGATCTGAAAGTCCTGACGCGGGGGCCAGGGCAGCTGCTTCTCCGTCCGGTGGCCTGGGAGGATCCGATAGAGAATCTGAACCAGGTAACTATCCAACTTCATATAATATCTTAATATTTGATTATTTATTTAAAAATGTGTATATAGTCAGATCCTAAACCTATCCAGATCTCACAACATACACTACATATGATGTTTAGATATCTGATTTTAGATTAGTGACACATGAAATAGGAATGATGTTTCTTGCGCTCTACAGAATATGCGTCACAGAGCGAAAATTGAATAGCGCATCCACGTTAACATGGGTTTGCTGTAAGTGGCATTGCTTTATACATGTTGGTCAAATGACGGATGCGTAATTCCGCTTGGAATCATTGCGTAATGATCGCGAAAATTGAATAGCGCATCCACGTTAACATGGGTTTGCTGTAAGTGGCATTGCTTTATACATGTTGGTCAAATGACGGATGCGTAATTCCGCTTGGAATCATTGCGCAATGATCGCGAAAATTGAATAGCGCATCCACGTTAATATGGGTTTGCTGTAAGTGGCATTGCTTTATACATGTTGGTCAAATGACGGATGCGTAATTCCGCTTGGAATCATTGCGCAATGATCGCGAAAATTGAATAGCGCATCCACGTTAACATGGGTTTGCTGTAAGTGGCATTGCTTTATACATGTTGGTCAAATGACGGATGCGTAATTCCGCTTGGAATCATTGCGCAATGATCGCGAAAATTGAATAGCGCATCCACGTTAACATGGGTTTGCTGTAAGTGGCATTGCTTTATACATGTTGGTCAAATGACGGATGCGTAATTCCGCTTGGAATCATTGCGCAATGATCGTGAAAATTGAATAGCGCACCCACATTAACATGGGTTTGCTGTAAGTGGCATTGCTTTATACATGTTGGTCAAAATGAAATGTGAATTATTATATATGTGAAGAATACAGTATTCTTATTTTCAATATTATACATAATAAAAAAAAAAGCAGAATCCAAAAAAAAAATAACATATGCCCATCAATTGATGAGAATGAAATAACACCAAAATAAAATTAAAGCTACAGTAAACAACACAACTGATTGAAAATAAGAGTATAGGATATATTTATCATGAATTTAATTGAGGAAACAATTAACTCATGGGACTACCAAAAGATTAATAGTTTTTAATTGATTTGCTAATAATGTAAAGATTTTAAACATGGCATGATTTGTATTAATGATATCCAATCCTCATTTAATATATTACAGATCTGGATGTTGGTGCTGGATCCTCAAGCCAGGGCTTGTCACAGTATGGTATGTCTCATTTTAATTGACATTTGTCTTAGAAACATGGACAGAACATTACATACTAAATCCACATTGTTCAATATTTATATGTATCTGCAAAATGGATTAGTAAAATATTTACAAATAAGAATTTAAAAAAAATAAACAGAGGATTACATTGTAAAACTACTCTTATCAAATTTAAAATATCCCATCTATTCTGGATATCTTAATTTTAATGTAAGATTCTTTGAATGTCCAATTTATATTCTTCCCTTGTGTATTGCTTAATCTTATTTGTATACATTTTTAAAAAACTCACACACTTTTGCATATGAAATTTTTTTTAAAATATAGATTCAATTTTTGAAATTGATCACGTCATTTAAGAGACATGCCAACGAAATTTTACATTGAATGATTTTTAAACGTGATTTTATTGTTTTGTTTAAACATTTTATGATCTACATTGGTTCAGTCTATTGTTTTAGTTCTTCTAAAAACATATTGATTTTGGTTTATGTTAAACAATGCATTACTGGTATTATCCGGCTGTTTTTTTATGCATAAATTTGCATTGGGTCAAAAGTTAAAATCATGTGTTGAGATAACAGTAGTACATAGTTTCAAAAAGTATACAATTACACATTTAGAGCTTCATGTCCCTTTAATAGCTGAAAATTAAATAATTCAAAGGATATCCTTAAATAACATATTAGATTCAAATTGCATGCTCAATCCCATTCATTACATCAACATATGGAGTAGAGAATTCATTAACACCAACCTTATCAAATCAATATTTTTTTATATTAAAGGGACACTGATCTAAAATTATTAATGTTGTCATTCAGATCGAGCATGCAATATTAAGCAACATTTAAATATAATACTATAATCATATGTGAAATATTCTATTGCTAAATGTATTTTAAAATCAAGAATGTACGTTTATCTGCAGCTCAATTTTGGTTGACCAACCTGGGTTTTTATTGATGATTGGTGGATACCTTCAACAAACAATATTTATTGAATCCAATATTGCTTATCTGCCTTTAAGATTAAAATGTAGCAACATTAAAATTATAATAGGAGTCAATGTGAAATCATTTGGAACAGTTTGAACAGTGAAATCAATGCTTGAAATAAATCATGTCAGTGTCCCTTTAATAAACAATAGATTCATTAATCCTTCCATTCTTTGGATTAGACAATATTGATATATAATTCACATATTCACTGTTGGAGTTACTTTCTAGATATAAGCATACTCTAACAGCACCATGATTACATATTTGTACTAATCAATTTGGTTTGGTATTGTGATCAATATGTGTTGTGTCCTAAACAAGATTACTGTACATTGCACAAATGGCTCGATGTGCCACATGTCTTTGTTTATATTTGTCAACAGCTGTTATTCAAAATGTGTTTTGTGTGTATTCTTTGAAGAACATTGATCAATGGGTATATTTAGATATGCAATAGCATCGTATGAGATGAGTTTAATATCTAATATAGTCAGAAATTAAACATATGTTCAATACATCATTTTTTACAGAATCCCCTTGATTCAATCAAGCATTTTATTTTATAATGACTGCTCTATTCTTCACATTTTCAAGTTGATTATTCTTATAAATCGATACAGATGTGATTTAGTGCTATCCCAAATGTGTTCACTAATATATATCTATATCATTCATAGAGAGAGTTGGTGTGGGGAGCCCAGAGGAATCCAGCACTGACACAGAGCCGCCTTTGCGGTCTTCTGGTAAGTCCATTGACTCATTTATATGTCATTGAAGGTGTATTGGTAATCAATATTATGAGCATGATTCTGATGAAGCATAACATTTGAAACAAACATATAATTGACTCCTCTGATTATATATTAATTTTATTTGAATATTGAAAGATTAAGAATTAAAACTTTCTTAGTCTACACCTTTGTTATTCAGAAGATGTATAGCATATGTTTGTTTCCAGGTTCATTTTTGACAACAATCATCAAGTGATACACACATGAGAAATCTTAAATGTTCAATGTACTATGCTTTTATGATTTTAAAATTAATACAAACAATAAATAGAAAATCTGAATCATTGATAATAACAAATATAATGTCATTTGTATGCTCCATCAAAATGATGTAAATCATAACTTTGGGTGTGTATATCTTTAATGCAACATTGATGTGTGTCTTTGAGCAACAGTAACATATGTTATAATATCTGATCTTAACGTGTACACAACATGTTATGTTTTACAGAGATTGATTTAACATGTGGGACGGAGGAGGAAGAGGCTTCCTTGGAGTCTGATGGTATGTGAAATATATCTAACATGTATCCAACATGTTTTTTTATTGGAAATCATTTTATTGAAGACATTCAAAGTCTACAGCTTTTGCACTTTAAAAAGGAATATTATTTGTCTGTTCAAATACACTACTGCCCCCTTTATATATCAGGCAGCATGAAGATATGCTTGGATTTGTTTAAATATTTGGATTTGAAATTCATGCCATCATGATGTCACATGCATATTCTAGGCCAAACCACAATAATAATTTTGGAATTGTACAGACAGTCATTGATATTCATCTGAGTGCCTATATGCATACCATATCCTCATGTCATCATTGTTTAGAAATTCAAACACACTTCTAAGTATATTGCAAACATAATCAAGTTGAAATGCGTTGATTTGATTTCATGATGTATGAGATGTTAATATATTTATTATATTTATTTCAGATGGATCCTCTGCTTCTGGTCATCATTGTTCCTCCCCTGCCCAGCCCCCTGCCCAGTCCCCTGCCCAGTCCCCTGCCCAGCCCCCTGCCCAGTCCCCTGCCCAGTCCCCTGCCCAGCCCCCTGCCCAGTCCCCTTCCCCTCCCGGCCCTTCCCATTTGTCCTGTCATATCCCTCCCAAAAAACGCCCCTACCTCCCCCTTCGCCGCTCTCCCCGTCTTTTGGCCCGTACAGCTACCCCAGCTGCCCAGCCCCCAACTCACCACTCCCCAGCTGTACGGGCTACCCCAGAGCAGCAGCCCATCCCTCCCCAACCCAATCCCATCCCTCCCCAACCCAGTCCCATCCCTCCCCCCTGTCTCAACCTTCATTGTCCTGGGTGTCGGATTGTCCTTCCCAGGCACAGCTGTAAGTATCATTCAAAATCAACATTATAAGATACTTAAAGGTACACTGAAGGCAAATTGTTTCTATTGTGATTCAAATAGAGCATGCAATGTTAATGAAATTTATAATTTACTACTCTTATGAATTATTCTTCATTCTCTTGCTATCTTTATTGAAACAAAGAAATGCCTAGAATTAATTTTAAATCGAAAATAAGTCTGGACATCATTTCTTTATTCTTGGATGAATGTATCCATCAATCAGCAGGGACAACCAAAGTTGATAAACAAATATGTCCTGCCCTATAAACCTACATTCTTGCATTCAAAATCTAGCTAGAGAATTCTAACATTTAAAGAATATGTGTAATTTTTTATTATTTGTAATGTCATGCTCTATCTGAATCAGTCAATTAAATATTTAGGTTCAGTGTCCCTTTAATTTGATATCACTACATATACCAATCACCACTACTTGGATCCAACAATTTATGTACAAATGTTGATACATTATCTCTTGTCTAACCCAGTGGGAATGTAATTTCTTCAGGTTGCTATGTTTACACAGCTTGTCCTCAACGCCAAAATGTTTAAGGATAGGTGTGCCTACCACAGTATAATTAAAATATTTAAATTGCTAATGTAAGTACAATGTAAATCCTTTAACAAGATTTTATACACTCAAGCTGTATAAGTGGATCATCGAAAACCAATTAAAGGGGACAACATGTTTGAGTAAACTGTCCCTTTAATGATTTCGGTCTGTCTGAATAACATATTTAATGTGTAAAGAATCAATTTCAACCAATTGATGTAAAGAATGATTTGTCTTTATGATGACAATGTATCTTTGCTTCTTTTTTCTTCGGTTGTGTAATTATCCTTAATATTTTATTTATTCTTTATTTTAGGCTGTGACTCAACATGGCTCATGCTAGAAGGTATAGCACGTGTAGAGCAGGCCGTGTTGAGGAACGCAGCTGTCCTGAGAGGGATGAACGACACCATGCAGGCCCAGCTCCAGGTTCAGCATTTGACTCTGCGCCAGATCATGCGATTACGTTCAATGCCTGAATCTGGAGCTGGACATGCACAGGACGATGAAGGGGATGACCAGTAAGTGGAGGATCTGGAGATGCTCCAAGGGCGCAGATAAGAATCCTCCGTCCACATGTTGATGTATTTTTTATGGTTACCATTTGGCCTTTTTTTCTGTTTATTGTTGTGCCTGTTGCACTCTTTTACCTTGTCATATATCTACAATGGGGCTATGCTGGCCCTTGGCAACTCTCTTCATGGACTGTGATGCACTGTGTTACCTTGTCATATGGCTCAAATGGGGCTATGCTGGCCCTTGGCAACTCTCTTCATGGACTGTGATGCACTCTGTTACCTTGTCATATGGCTCAAATGGGGCTATGCTGGCCCTTGGCAACTCTCTTCATGGACTGTGATGCACTGTGTTACCTTGTCATATGGCTCAAATGGGGCTATGCTGGCCCTTGGCAACTCTCTTCATGGACTGTGATGCACTGTGTTACCTTGTCATATGGCTCAAATGGGGCTATGCTGGCCCTTGGCAACTCTCTTCATGGACTGTGATGCACTGTGTTAGCTTGTCATATGGCTCAAATGGGGCTATGCTGGCCCTTGGCAACTCTCTTCATGGACTGTGATGCACTGTGTTACCTTGTCATATGGCTCAAATGGGGCTATGCTGGCCCTTGGCAACTCTCTTCATGGACTGTGATGCACTGTGTTACCTTGTCATATGGCTCAAATGGGGCTATGCTGGCCCTTGGCAACTCTCTTCATGGACTGTGATGCACTGTGTTACCTTGTCATATGGCTCAAATGGGGCTATGCTGGCCCTTGGCAACTCTCTTCATGGACTGTGATGCACTGTGTTACCTTGTCATATGGCTCAAATGGGGCTATGCTGGCCCTTGGCAACTCTCTTCATGGACTGTGATGCACTCTCTTACCTTGTCATATGGCTCAAATGGGGCTATGCTGGCCCTTGGCAACTCTCTTCATGGACTGTGATGCACTGTGTTACCTTGTCATATGGCTCAAATGGGGCTATGCTGGCCCTTGGCAACTCTCTTCATGGACTGTGATGCACTCTCTTACCTTGTCATATGGCTCAAATGGGGCTATGCTGGCCCTTGGCAACTCTCTTCATGGACTGTGATGCACTGTGTTACCTTGTCATATGGCTCAAATGGGGCTATGCTGGCCCTTGGAAACTCTCTTCATGGACTGTGATGCACTCTCTTACCTTGTCATATGTCTCCAATTTTCCAGATATTTACATGATTATTTATAAACGTTGTTGATGTTTTCTGACATCCTAATAAAAGACATGTCATTGCACGATTCTTTGTCCTCCTTATTCATGTCATTGATTGAAATCTCTAGTTTATCTGGTTGATCCTTAAAGGGACCTTAACAAAAATAATGGTGTTTCATGAATCATATATGTAATACAATTGTAAATGACTTTAAGATTAACATCTCCAATGTAATTTTATTATTTGTCTTTATATATTTTTCGAAAAGCTTTATCATTGCATGATTATGATTAGCATAGTAATTGTTTATATATGTGTATATATAGATAGTTATTTGTGTATATATATGTATATTTCAAATTTCACATCCATGTGTGTATTTCTAAACTCTGCATGAATTGATGCACCTTTAACAAATGATCTGAGGATTGATACAATGATATAATCCCTGTAAAGTGTTCATGTTATTGAATTAGTATTGTCTCTGTGTATCCTCTTTTTATAAATAAAAATCATGTCCCTTTAAGTGATGGGGAGCACAATTGTTAATGAATGTATTTCCATTTCTAAAGCGTTTTTGTCCTTTTTACATGAACAAGGACATATAATCTTATTACTAAACAATCTTATTGTAATGTTGACAGCACATGTATTTAATTTTCAATTCTATCTTATTGTAAAAGTGTAACCAAATCAATCTCTGTGTGTAATGCGCATATTTTAGATGAGGAATATTTTTCACCAAATATTTTTACAAAATACTTCTCCTCCCATATATGGCTATAGGTAGGCTGACCATATTTCAACTTGAATAAATGACACGTTTGATCAATACATGTGTCATTATTGTTATTCCAAAACAATCTAAACATATCTTAAAACATCAATGGCATATGTATTTCTCATGTGTATCTTTTAAATGTTAAAGATATACACCATAGCTATAGTTAAAGGGACAGTCAAGTCCGAAAAGATGCTTCATGATTTCGTGACATTACTAGATAGCAATCTAGACACATACTAGTTACTAAAATATAAATACGTTTCTTATTGATATGCCAAGCTGTCAACTGAGTCCTTGTATTGGCTGCGGTTTTTCAGCGATCTCGGATGCGCCATGTTGCTCAAGACGTCACCTGCCAGGCTGTCCAATGATTCCTTGTATTGAGTGACGTTTTTACGCGATCAAGGATGCGCCTTTTTTTGGTTTGCGTTCTTACGCGATCAAGGATGCGCCTTTTTTTGGTTTGCGTTCTTACGCGATCAAGGATGCGCCTTTTTTTGGTTTGCGTTCTTACGCGATCAAGGAAGCGCCATGTTAATTAAGACGTCACATGCAAAGGTAAAAAAACGTCAGATTGTATTACGTATTCCCGCAATATTTGTTTGTGCACGTTAAACACGTTTGTGAATGAGAAGACAGGTTTAAAACCATGGCGAATATGGATTTTTTGCATCATGTTACATTGTTGACCCATAGCTGATAAAGACCACCACATTCTCTTTTGCTGGATGTCTGGTTGAATAAACGAACGAAAGCCAAATGTTTTCATGCATAAGATATTTCGAGGCAAGTGCAAATCTCTATAGTCCATGTTGTTTAATATGTTTGTCAACAATATGTTCCTTTTTATGAAAAATGACTGTTGTGTTTAATGTTAACGATATCTAATTCATAAATATGCGCTATTGTGTTAGAATCAAGTAATCAATATGCATTTATCTTTATCATATGCTAAATATATGATGCAGACTTCTTCTAAATGTAATTTCGTCGTATATTTTATTAAAGGTTCATTAGACACTCACATTATAAATCAAAATATTTTATTTGGTCTCTAGTTAGATAGTCCATTGTTTTCCAAATACACGTCTCATTTTGGTTCTGTTCAAATAAAATGTAAGTAATTTTCAGACTCCTCGCCAAGCCTCAAAGTTTCATGTGAGTACCATCTCCAGCTTTCTCCTGTTTGTGTAAAGGGTCTTTTCATATGTTAATGATGGGGTATTGTCTTGTTTTACGGTTGTAATGGGGGTTCATCTATATTTTCAAGAGAGCTAACCCGATTTTCTTTGAAAGTGTTTAAAGCTTTGTAATATTGATATCAGTATATGTTAATCTTGTTGTTTCTAGTAGTGTCTATTATATACAGTTCTGTTAAAAAGATAGTATACTGTCCCTTTAATGCAAATGTTTATTTTTGTATCATGTATGAGTTCCACATTGGTTAATCTCCAAATATATTATTGTTAGCATATTTTCACCCCCCACTCCTAAAAGGACTTTAAACCATATTCATTGTTAAAACAAATGTCTTTATAAAAATAAATTAACACAATAATGTCTCTTTAAGAAAATAGACTTTATTTAACACGTCAATATAAATCTTTTTTCAATATTTATTGTTTGAACAAGTACATGTAGATATACCAACAATCTGCAAATATATGTTAGCATATGTAATTTTGTTAAAGGGACAGTTTATAAAACAAATCATGTTTTGCATTATTATAAAAGTCAATTTTGTAATTTCAATGATATCAAAGTTTTCGCACCAATTAATCATTTGTCTGTATTTATTTTAATTTGCTAGCTAAACCTATGAGGTTCGTGTGCTCATTTCTTAGAGCTTGAAGAGTGCATTTAATCATTATGCAATTTGACCACTAGAGGGCATTTGGATAGCATTTGTATATCTAAAACCTTGTGCTCATACAGCATATTATTTACCATGTATTGATCATTGATGTCTAAAATGTTATGTCAGAACAACAAATAAGTGGTCATTTTTCATAGTCATAGATCCAAGGGGAAGCACATAAGTCACACGTATTTCTCCATGTTTTGTTGTTTCCAGCTTGATAATGCATAATACAGTGTTTTCTTTGTAATCAATAATTTTTTTTATGTCCCTTTAAGCTGTGTTATTGACATTCAAACAGTAATATGCCATCATGGATAATTGTAATGGTAATTTTGTTAGCGATTCGGGAAACAGTTTGGACATCACATCACAGAAACCAATCAATATCATGAACAAGGATAGGTATGTGATGTGGTTTTCACACACTTATAACCCACACTCTGCAAACAATCTGCCTCCATGGACCCGATCCCATAGAAGTCAATTATATACAGAGTGTGGTCCACAAGTGTATGAAAACCACATCATTACATACCTATCCATTACACATTAAATAAAAATAACATTAAACATGAAAGGAAATACTTACTTCCTCTTCCTTCCCCTCTTCCCACGGGGCTGAGGCTCTGGGAGGGTCAACTGCCGACTCCGACGAGTTCTCATTGGATATGTTGTGGGAAGAGTGGAAGGAAGAGTACTGGGACGACCAAGGTGAGGAGGAGGAGATGGCCCGGCAGGAGAAGATGGCCCGGCAGGAGAAGATGGCCCGGCAGGAGAAGATGGCCCGGCAGGAGGCCCAGCAGGAGAAGATGGCCCGGCAGGAGGCCCGGCAGGAGAAGATGGCCCGGCAGCAGGAGGCCCGGCAGGAGAAGATGGCCCGGCAGCAGGAGGCCCGGCAGCAGGAGGCCCAGCAGCAGGAGGCCCGGCAGCAGGAGGCCCGGCAGCAGGAGGCCCGGCAGCAGGAGGCGGACAAGGAGGCAGACCAGCATGCGCCTCCCGTAAAAAATTTAACATCTCTTGGTGTAGATTAAAGGTTCTGTTTTGCCCTTCTTCTATTCGAGTAAGTATGTTTATTATTTTGTTTTGGCCTTCAATTATTTGGTTTTGTCCTGCAAGAATTCTAGTTCGGCCTTCCATATTTTGTATCCGGGAGTTACGCATCTGGTCTATGTAGTCTAGTAGAACCCGCACCTCCGCTATTTCCTCTTGTTGTGCTTGGCGGGGTACCCGTGCACGGCGGGGTGCCCGTGCACGGCGGGGTGCGGGTCCTTGAGGGGCCTCTGGTTCCGCGGCCTCCTCCTCTGCTTCCGTGGCCTCTTCCTCTGCTTCTGGGGCCTCTTCGACAAGGGGGGCCTCTTCGTCAAGGGGGGCCTCTTCGTCAAGGGGGGCCTCTTCGTCAAGGGGGGCCTCTTCCCTCCGAGGTGGAGATTCATCCCCACCACTCTCATCCCGGGGTAAAGGAAGAGCCGGTATTTGCTGTGCTGCCTCCTCCCCAGACTCTGTATATTTGAAAAATAAATAAATGTATATATTAGCATATTTACAAATAAAGCTTTAAATGACTTAGCTTACGATACAATTACAAATGCAGCCTCATTAATCCACTTTGAAATCTAACAATCAATATGATTTCCGCATTTTCCAAACCGTGTTTGTGATATCTGGTCAATCTGAATGTTTTAGCGTTTGTTTTCAGTCTGTTTAAATGCACACCTAACCTATAGCCTAGATACTGATGTAACCGCAAAGTAATTGTGAATGCGTGTAAACAACGTAATAGCATTAATCTGATCCTTAAAGGGACATGAAACCCAATGTTTTATCTTTCATGATTTAGAAGCATACAATTATAATCAACTTTCTAATGTACTTTTCTTATCTAATTAGCTTCATTCTCTGGATATTCTTGGCTGAAAAGCATATCTAAATATGCTTAGAAGCTGCCGATTGTTAACTGAATATAGCTGCCTCCTGTGATTGGTTCACCGTGTGCATGGCTATTTCTTCATTAAAGTATATCTAAAGAATGATTCAAATTAGGTAATATAAGTAAATTGGAATGTTTTTTAAAATTGTATTCTCTACCTCAATCATGAAAGTAAAGGTTTGCGTATAGTGTCCCTTGAAATACATTCGTATGTTAATTTATTCTTAAATGAGCTTACCGTCAGATGAGAATTGCAGGTTCCCGGTATCAATTCCTCCGATACCGAATATATCCACCTCGGAGATGCTGGGACGAAACATTTCCTCCCATCGGCAGTACTCGATTTCCAGTGCAGGGCCACCACCGGTTCCTGCGGCATGTCGGGCTTCCAGGCTTAACTTTTTCTTGAGATCCATTTTGCAGTCCCGATATCGATGTTTTATAGAGTCCATATCTCTGTTCCGGCCACCCACTGAATTGACTGCATTCCTTATCTCCTGCCAGAGCTTCCTCTTCTCAGTCGGGGTGGTCTTCTGATGCTGCAGCCTCCTATACCTGGCCATATAGGCTTCTACGAGGGCCTCCTTCTCCTCCATCGAAAACCTCGCCTCCCTAGTCGCCTTGGCCTTCTCCTGTGACGATGCCCTCTGTTTCCCGGACTGTGAAGCCCTACTCTGTCCGCCACTGGGCCCAGCCACTTGTTCATCTTGAACCAAGTGGCTGGGTCCACCCACCGCTTCCACCCCCGCTTCCTGCCCCCCTTCCTGCCCTGTTCCTCTCCCCCTCCCTCTCCTCCCCCCTCTACCTCTCCCCTGCCTGCCCTCCATCTCTTCCCTAAACTAAACCCCAACTAAGCAACCCAAAAGTGAGTGTGATCAAATGAAAGGGGGTCAAAATAAAGAACTAAAAAGATGAAAAAAGTGCTGAAAGTGGGAAAGGGATATAAATAAAAGAGGGTAAGGAGTATTTAAATGAACAAAATGAAGAAGAAGACAAAAAGGAGGATATGTAAACTAAATGTAACTAGGGGATGGGTATGGTATGGGGTATGGGATAAGAGTAAATGGGATTACAGGGAATGGGAGTACAGGGAATGGGGTATGGAGTGTAGTATGAGAGGGTATGGGGTATGGAGTGTATGTAGTGTTATTGATAAGTGTATGTATGTATTGAATGTGTTTGCGTGTAAATGTGTTAAGTGTACAGAAAAAGCACTCGCTCGCTAACTCACACTACTACTAATTCTCACTAACTCACACTACTACTAATTCTCACTAACTCACACTACAACTAACTCTCACTAACTCCCACTACCACTAACTGACTCTCTCCCACTACCACTAACTCCCACTCACTCACTCACTCACGATAACACTAACAACTGACTCTCTCGCACTAACTCACTCACAATAATGCACAAACTCTCTAATCTTAAACCTCCAATCTCCAAAGACCCACCATCAACACAGTGAAAGAAGCCATGCTTGTGTGTTGCTTATATACCCTGTGTAAATGTTTAATGATGTACCTATTTGCGTTGTAAATTGTGTTCAGGTGTGCATTATTAGCAATTATTATTTGTGCAATGTGTATTAGGTGTGTGAATGTGCGCATGCTCATTTGGAGTTATTATTTGTGGAATGTGTAGAATGCGATGATGTCATAGTGGTCATTTTCTATAACATTGTCCAATAGTATTATGTTTAAATGTGAATTTGCGATGGTGTGGTATTAGTGAAGTGTTGTATATGTATGTTTGTCCTAATATATAGTGATATTGAATGCGATTATTTTGCTAGTGTATGTATTTTTTTAATTATTCTTGTTGTTATTTTGCGTATTTCCGCATCTTAAAGTATATGCGTATTCCGTGTATTTTATTAAAATAAAATTCCCCCCGATTCTGAATGTGTAATGCTTGTGTGCTTTGTTTAGTGATTGTTGTTGTGACTTTTGCGGCGTGTTATTGTTGTGCATGATGTGGTATGCGTCATATGACCGAGCTGTGTGTATTTCTCGCGAGATCGAGTGTTAGATGAAAAAAGCTTGTTTGTTTGCATTTCCATTGATCTCTATGGGAGACTGTCTAACGCGTGCAGGATTCCGCGTGTGCAATACACGCGTTAGGAGTATCGTTAGAAGGTTGTTTATAAACTCTAAATACCGGAGTCAAACAATGCCGTGCGTTAGACATAAACCACGCGTAGCTAACGCACCCCATCTACCGCCAAACTCTAAATCTAGCCGTAAGTTCTCTCTGGCTTTGCGCAAGCTGTTTATTTAACTCTTGTACCTGTGCTAGTAAGTCTATGTTATGCTTATCTAAGGTGGTTAGGTTTTGGGCAAACTCATCCATTTTATTTTTGGCTATTTTTAAATTCTCTTTGCATCTGCGTGAGGAGCGAATATTACTTTCTAGCTCCTGTATTTGCAAATCTTTGTCTATGAGGCAAAACGACATTTCATCATTAACGCATATTACAAGGGGCCAATATTTTAGTATTAGTTCGTCTCGCTTTTTGAGAGTCTTGCATTAATTAATCATTAATAATTCTTGGAATAATTAATTGTTTTCATTCCACATATTATTATCAACGGCAATATTTTTAGCCTTAATTTTAAGCATATCCATAAAATTTATTTAATTCAACCGCAATATTAAGCCTCTCTTTAATGTGGTCTATAATGTCCCTCTTAAGGACCTGACCTCGAGTAAGGGGTATTGTCAGGGGACCATTTTCAACACTATGTTCAGATTCACTTCTGGCTACAGACATTATTTTATTGGTTTAGCATTTAGTTAAATGAAAACGCTAATATAATTTTTACCAATAAAAAGAGAGAGAAAAAAAAATATATTTAAAAAAAAAATTAATATTAATTTTGAAATATGAAAAAATTATATTTTTATGTATTTTGAAATATGAAAAATTTATATTTTTGATTAATTTTGAAATATGAAAAAATTATATTTTTACAAATTTTTCAAAAATGTATCTTTAACAATATTTCAAAATATCAATATCAATCTCGAAATATGAACATCAATATTTCAATCTTCAAAAAAAAAATATATTTTCAAAATATTAATTTCAAAATATGATTTTTTTTTCTCTCTTTTATAATAATTTCTATTTATTACAAATATATTATATCAATATGATAAATATTACTAAGATCTCAGCAGTGCCTCCATATAATATGTCAGTATATTTATAATAATCTTAGCAGTACGCTCCAAATAATATGTGAGTATATGGCAGGGTTATAACTTAATATATTTAACAATCTTTCTTTAGACTAAACCCACAATCAAATATGCATATTATACTTAAGACAATAAAATTAATATAAATTACTGAATTCTTTATTATTAGTTAATATCTATAAACAAATTGAAATATATTTGTAGGAACCAGAGTATGAGTCAATATTATATGCGTTTAAAAACTATTAAAATATGCTATGCAGAGTTCATACGAGTTCACCTTATCCACAGTAGAATTTCATTCAGTTAACACAATAAGATTCCAAGATCTTTAACTGCTAACATCCAAGCAATACAATTCTAACAATGCTTAGTTAAACAATAGGACAGTATGTATACTCTAATTTAAAGTTATATATATTATTTGTGCCAACAATCAAACTCTGAGTTATAACTATCGCCTAGATTTAGAGTTTTGTCGGTAAAAACCCGCGTAGCTAACGCTGCTTTTGTCCCCGCGTAGCTAACGCTGCTTTTTTTCCCAGCGCACCCTTCAAACAACGCTGGTATTTAGAGTTGTCTGAGTGGCTGGGTTAGGCTCAGAAAAGGGTGCTGTCAGGGATATCAGACGGCTAAGGCTACAACCACACCCCTGTTGTTTCTCAGTGGTTTTGGGCTCCTCAGAGCAACCACCATCTCTGGAAGCTGTTTGTTTGCTTTGTGTTGGCTTGTTTTTGTGTTCAGAGAAAAGTTAGTGTATGACCAGGAAAATACTCCTAGGCTGGCCAGGCTCCTGGAACTCCCGGTCAGCCGCCTTACAACGGACACCCGCCTAACCGCTCTCAGGCTGGCCAGGCTCCTGGAACTCCCGGTCGGCCACAGGACAGCAGAACACCTGCAAATTTTAACCCAGGTCGCTCCAGCAACCATGTGCCCCGGAGCTCTGCTCTTTTAGGGATTAGTAGCCCCTGGGGAGGTCAAGGGGTGGGGGAATTGCCGGAGGGGAGCTCCTTTGGGAACCGGGGTTTTTGGACACCCCTAACCCCATAATTTAATCGGACTGTAACTCCGGTCCCCAGTAACGAATCATGCTGATTTTTGGACTGTGAAATCTGGGGACCAAGAGCTTTAAAATGACACCCTGTAAGTGCCGCCGCTCCACAGGGATCACCCCGAAACCGCCACCAATATGTATTGGGATTATGTGGGACTGTGGCTCCTATGGAGGTGCCGGGCTGTCTGGAGGGGCGGGAATGGCGGGAAAATAATGGGATTGTCCATTGTCTTTTCAAGATGAGCTGACTGTATAAAAGGAGTGTGTGTTTACAATAAAATCAGTTCCTGTTAAACCTGAATGCTAGGCTGTCTAGTTATTTGGGTTTGCTCCAGCTAAAATCACTTTTCCTGGGCTACATAGCAGCCTGTTCCAGGCAGAGGAAGGACACTCTGACAGAGCTACCTAGTCTGGTAGCTGGAGTCTGCTACAGGGTGGGACCCTGAGTACTGGTGCTATCAGGCATCAGGGGTGGCTACAGGCTGTGTTCACTTGCCAGCTACATAGCTGCAATCGTCAGGGAGGAAGCAGGACCCGTTTAGCGGAGCTACCCAGTCGGGGTAGCCGGAGGTATCCGTCAACGGTGCGTTGAGCCTAATTTAGCTCCACTTCAACCCTCAATACCAGCGTTGCTTACGGTAGCGGTAAGCTGGAAAAATGTGCTCGTGCACGATATCCCCATAGGAAACAATGGGGCAGTTTGGGCTGAAAAAAAACCTAACCTGCAAAAAAGCAGCGTTCAGCTCCTAACGCAGCCCCATTGTTTCCTATGGGGAAACACTCTCTAACTCTGCATCTAACACTCTAACATGAACCCTAAGTCTAAACACCCCTAACCTTACACTTATTAACCCCTAATCTGCCACCCCCGCTATCGCTGACAACTGCATTATACTATTAACCCCTAATCTGCCGCTCCGGACACCGCCGCAACCTACATTATCCCTATGAACCCCTAATCTGCTGCCCCCAACATCGCCGCCACCTATATTATATTTATTAACCCCTAATCTGCCCCCCCAACGTCGCCGCTACCTTACCTACACTTATTAACCCCTAATCTGCCGACCGGACCTCACCGACACTATATTAAATGTATTAACCCCTAAACTGCCGCACTCCCGCCTCGCAAACACTAGAATAAATAGTATTAACCCCTAATCTGCCCTCCCTAACATCGCCGCCACCTACCTACAATTATTTACCCCTAATCTTCTTCCCACAACGTCACTGCTACTATAATAAAATTATTAACCCCTAAACCTAACTCTAACCCTAACACCCCCCTAAATTAAATATAATTTTAATTAAACGAAATAATATTCCTAAAATAAAATAAAATAATCCTATTTAAAATTAAATACTTACCTATCAAATAAACCCTAAAATAGCTACAATATGACTAATAATTACATTTTAGCTATTTTAGGATATATATTTATTTTACAGGCAACTTTGTATTAATTTTAACTAGGTACAATAGCTATTAAATAGTTAATAACTATTTAATAGCTACCTAGTTAAAATAATTACAAAATTACCTGTAAAATAAATCCTAACCTAAGTTACAAATACACCTAACACTACACTATCATTAAATTAATTAAATAAATAAACTACAATTAGCTAAACTAAAATACAATAAAATAAACTATTCTATAATACAAAAAAAACAAACACTAAATTACAAAGCAAAAAAATAATTACAAGAAGTTTAAACTAATTACACCTAATCTAAGCCCCCTAATAAATTAAAAAATCCCCCAAAATAAAAAAATGCCCTACCCTATTCTAAACTACAAAAGTAATCAACTCTTTTACCAGCCCTTAAAAGGGCTTTTTGCGGGGCATTGCCCCAAAGTAATCAGCTCTTTTACCTGTAAATATAAATACAATACCCGCCAACATTACAACCCACCACCCACATACCCCTACTCTAACCCACCCAAACCCCCCTTAAAAAAAACTATCGCTAACCCCCTGAAGATCTCCCTACCTTGAGTCGTCTTCACCCAGCCGAGCCGAATTCTTCATCCAAGGTGCGCAGAGGAGGTCCTTCATCCGGTAGAAGTCTTCATCCAAGCGGGGCAAGAAGAGGTCCTCCATCCGGTAGAAGTCTTCATCCAGGCGGCGTCTTCAATCTTCATCCATCCGGAGCAGAGCAGAGCCATCTTCAAAGGAGCCGACGCAGAGCCATCCTCTTCAACCGACGACTTCCCGATGAATGAAGGTTCCTTTAAGGGACGTCATCCAAGATGGCGTCCCTTCAATTCCGATTGGCTGATGGGATTCTATCAGCCAATCGGAATTAAGGTAGAAAAAATCTGATTGGCTGATGCAATCAGCCAATCAGATTGAAGTTAAATCCGATTGGCTGATCCAATCAGCCAATCGTATTGAGCTCACATTGTATTGGCTGTTCCGATCAGTTAATAGAATGCGAGCTCAATACGATAGGCTGATTGGATCAGCCAATCGGATTGAACTTCAATCTGATTGGCTGATTGCATCAGCCAATCAGATTTTTTTCTACCTTAGAATCCTATCAGCCAATCGGAATTGAAGGGACGCCATCTTGGATGACGTCCCTTAAAGGAACCTTCATTCGTCGGGAAATCGTCGGTTGAAGAGGATGGCTCCGCATCGGCTCCTTTGAAGATGGCTCCGCTCCGGATGGATGAAAATTGAAGACGCCGCCTGGATGAAGACTTCTACCGGATGGAGGACCTCTTCTTGCCCCGCTTGGATGAAGACTTCTACCGGATGAAGGACCTCCTCTGCGCACTTTGGATGAAGAATTCGGCTCGGCTGGGTGAAGACGACTCAAGGTAGGGAGATCTTCAGGGGGTTAGCGATAGGTTTTTTAAGGGGGGTTTGGGTGGGTTAGAGTAGGGGTATGTGGGTGGTGGGTTGTAATGTTGGGGGGAGGTATTGTATTTTTATTTTCAGGTAAAAGAGCTGATTACTTTGGGGCAATGCCCCGCAAAAAGCCCTTTTAAGGGCTGGTAAAAGAGCTGATTACTTTTGTAATTTAGGATAGGGTAGGGCAATTTTTTATTTTGGGGGGCTTTTTTATTTTATTAGGGGGCTTAGATTAGGTGTAATTAGTTTAAACTTCTTGTAATTGTTTTTATTTTTTGTAATTTAGTGTTTGTTTGTTTTTTGTATTATAGATTAGTTTATTTAATTGTATTTTAGTTTAGCTAATTGTAGTTTATTTATTTAAGTAATTCAATGATAGTGTAGTGTTAGGTGTATTTGTAACTTACATAAGGATTTATTTTACAGGTAATTTTGTAGTTATTTTAACTAGGTAGCTATTAAATAGTTATTAACTATTTAATAGTTATTGTACCTAGTTAAAATAAATACAAAGTTGCCTGTAAAATAAATATAAATCCTAAAATAGCTACAATGTAATTATTAGTTATATTGTAGCTATTTTAGGGTTTATTTTATAGGTAAGTATTTAGTTTTAAATAGGATTATTTTATTTTATTTTAGGAATATTATTTTGTTTAATTAAAATGATATTTAACTTAGGGGGGTGTTAGGGTTAGAGTTAGGTTTAGGGGTAATTACATTTATTATAGTGGCGGTGAGGTCCGGTCGGCAGATTACGGGTTAATAAGTGTAGTTAGGTAGCGGTGACGTTTGGGGGGGGGCAGATAAGGGGTTAATAAATATAATATAGGGGTCGGCGATGTTAGGGGCAGCAGATTAGGGGTTCATAGGGATAATGTAGGTGGTGGCGGTGTCCAGTCGGCAGATTAGGGGTTACATTTTTTTATTATAGTGGCAGCGATGTGGGGGACCTCGGTTTAGGGGTACATAGGTAGTTTATGGGTGTTAGTGTACTTTGTAGCACAGTAGTTAGGAGCTTTATATTCACGCATTAGCCCATAAAGCTCTTAACTACTGACTTTTTTTTTGTCGGTAGGAGTCTTGTCGGTAGAGGGTCTACCGCTCACTTCTTGCAAGACTCCAAATACCGGCGTTAGGCAGATCCCATAGAAAAAATAGGATACACAATTGGCGTAAGGGGATCTGCGGTAGCCTGGAGTCGCGGTAAGGAAGTGAGCGTTAGACCCTTTCCTGGCTGACTCTAAATACCAGCGGGCGGTAAAAAGCAGCATTAGGACATCTTAACGCTGCTTTTGACGGCTAACGCCAAACTCTAAATCTAGCCGTATATTTGCACAGATAAAACAATTTAGCATCAAGGATTTGTTTAACAATATACAGGCTATGAATATAAACTAAAATATAAGCTGCTCTTTTAAATCTCTCAACTATACTTTAAACTGTAGTGACTATACATATATTTTTGTTTTAAATTATTACCTGTAATATTTAACCTTTTATATATATATATATATATATATATATATATATATATATATATATATATATATATATATACACTTTACCAGATGATATTCAGCTTCAAGACTTGTCCCACCTCATATAAAAATAAGTGTAATTGCAATTGATAAGAAAAAGTATGGCCCACTTTTCTTATAGTTTGACTGTCTCCCACGCAACAGTTCTCAGTCAGTTTACAAAATCAGCAGTCCACCCTCTTCTCCTATCCTGCCTACAACTTATATTGTTTAATCAACGATGAGAAATATGGGCGGCCCTTCGGAACCTTGTCCCTTCTGATTGGTTCACCTTGTGAATGTATGTTGTCAAGGAGATGCATCCTTGCAACAACCAATCATCTCTTGGCTGTAATACCTGCATCGCAACACCGGATTCTGTCCATCGGTTGGCCACATGACAAACAAACAGATAAATGAACCATTTCTAAACATTTTACAATATTTTTCATATAATGATTATATTAAACAATACTATAACATTGCATCAATTACTTACAATCCGAATTCTAGGCAGGATAGCACCATGTGAATTTTCTGATTATTTTTTTCATGTGTCTTTAACATTATATTCTATTAAAGTAATTATACTGCTAATTATTCCAGATTGATAGCATTTAAAATCCTGATATTGCATTTATGCAAATACAGCATGTTTCACATTTCTAACAAATTCTGAATATATAAATTGATGTCTATGACCAATGGTTGCCTGCAATAAAATAGAAATAATTGTTAGAAATGATTTAAGCATTCATATGTCTATTTGTAATATTGTCAATTTACTTATTATTCAATACAGCAATTATTTATTTAATATAATATGTTGTCTGAATATATGTACATGTATATATATACACACATGTATTACTTTCTATGCTATCTTTTAACAATGGGTTTATTGTAATTGCCATTTAATCTATTACACAATTTTAATCCATTTCCCATAGATATATATTCATTTCTATGTAGTGTTCAAAATTATATAAAATCCAGCAGATCATAGACTGTTATGTAGTCATTTAAACTTTCAGGCTGTATAAAGGGAAAAATATATATATATATATATTTTTATTTAAGTAGTATATCATAACATATGTCTTTGCTGGCCAAGTTTTCATTGCCCCACTTACATAGCATGGGGTCAATTTGCATGTGAAATGCAAATGGTTACTTTTTCACAAAACATATAACCTAGACCAGACCTCTAGGCAACGTTGTAAGGAGTAGGAAGTCTATCACACATTTCCAGGTAGTAAAACATATGGTCTCTTGAAATGGCTGTTAAAGTTAAATAAACCAAATGTTTTATTGTCCTCACTTGGGTGTTTAGAATAACTTTGCATACTAAATGGGGGGAAGAACTGAACATGAGTGAAGTCAATTTTTCTGAATGAATGAACCATTTGCTACTGACTAGCCAAATATATGATTAATATATATATATATCTTTACTTATACCTTGACAACTCCTTTATCAAGGATGCTTCTTTGCAGGTCATTAAGTTGGGAGCAAAGATTTCTGGCTTTGCTGTTCTGGCTCGCAGGGCCTTATGGTTGAAGTCCTGGTCTGTGGATGTGTCCTCCAAGTCTAAGCTTTTGTCGATTCCTTACAAGGGTAAGACCTTGTTTGGCCGGGGTTTAGCTGAGACTATTTAACATATTATGGGAGGAAAAGGACATTCTCTACCTCAGGATAAGAGAAATAAGAGGAAGGGTCGTCAGAGTAATTTTCATTCCTTTCAAAACTTTTCAGGTAAGCCTTCCCCCTCCTCTTTCAAGCAGGAACAGTCCAAGTCCTCCTGGAAGTCCAATCAGTCTTGGAGCAAGGGGAAGCAATTTAAGAAGCCTGTTACTGACTCAAAGTCAGCATGAAGGGTTTGCCCTCGATCCGGGAGGGGATCTAGTAGGGGGCACACTCTCTTTGTCCGCTCAGGCTTAGGTTCGGGATGTCCCGTATCCCTGGGTGGTGGACATAGTGTCCCACGGATACAAATTAGGGGCAGGTTCCTTCTCTCAAGATTATCTGTAGACCAGATAAAGAGAGAGGCATTCTTACGTTGTGTTCAGGATCTTTCCAACCTGGGAGTGTGTCATAAGTTTCCTTTATATCAGCCCTTGCTCCGTATTGTGCTATAGCTTTTAGGGGCGTTTACATAAACTAAGTCATTGCTATTTAAACTCAACCATGTACCCAATTCATTGCTTGGTAATTCTTGCTGTTTCCTGACCTACCTCAGGACTGTTCTACAACTTATTTAGCTTAACGCTTTCAAGCTCTTCATTCCATTCACCTGCTACTCGTTCCTCTGTGGGCTTTCCCTGAAGTTGCGTTCCTCTACCGGGTATCCATCTCCGGAACTGCAGTATCCATCCACGGTGACGTCACACGCCGGAGAGGCCGCATCGAGGAATCTGAGACCGCTGATCGCTGCTACACATCCCAGTTACCGGACTGCTCGAGTTCGCTCCTAAGACTGCTCTACCCTTGCAAGTGGTTGTGCACTATACCAACACTTGCATGTTGTGCACTATACCAACGTTGTGTTTGTTACTTTGTATCAGGACTCTAATATTGTCAGGGATTTATCTCTTTTCATGCTGTACCTTTAAGAAAGTGAACTCACTAGCCCTATTTAAGGCTCCTCCCAACAGAACTCATTGCTTGGTAATTTGTTGCTCAGTGACAAGCTGCTTCTGAAGAGACCTAGCCGTTTATACAACTCTGTATTTCACTTCATTGCTCTCTAAACTCACCCTGAGTTTCTGCCTGCTTGAATCAACCTGCAGATGCTCTTTTGTGCCTGAAGATTTTCACCGTTTATTCCAGTCAGAGACTTCTCTGTCTCTCTCCTGTATTGAAGTTACTCCCTGCAGCGTGTGACGTCACGCCCGACATTCTCCCGCCGCGGTTCTCTGTCAGGCTCGCTGTGATACCGCTGGGACTGTTTGCTGTCTGGTAACAGTATTACTCTGCTCATTTGCCATCTCCTGTAATACTGGTCTGTATATATTGCATTGTATGAACTGTGTGTACTGCTGCAACTTCATTACACTCAAGCTTGCCATATTAACTGTGTAACTCTCACCTGCTGGGGATTCATATACGCTTCAGATGACAAATATGCACTAAACTATTTCTTCTACTTACTAACTTGCATACAAATAACTGTGACAAAGATTCATATTGCTACCATTTCTCATAAACGGACTTCCTAAGCATACTTCAGTCTTTATCACAATTAACCTTCATATCTGCTTGCAAATAACTGTTTGTATAACTTCAACTTTACCTGTTTCATGAGATTTACACAGCTTCTTATGCTTTCATTGAACAAGTTTGGAAATAACTAATATTCATTATCAAATTATGGTTTACATAATGCCCTCAGTTTGATTTATTCATTCAGATAACAAAGAACTGTGTGATTTCTGGTGTGTTTGCTAAAGCCTGCTGCATAAACTATTTTACACTGCTTGTGTGAGTGAATCAAGGCACCTGCAGTAATTAACTCTTTCACTACTGTTGAAGTTACATTCCTCTAAGAATTACTCTCCTTTTCTGCTGCTAGCAGTCATTGTTGCGTGAAGGTTCCGTTTTCACTCAGCTACCCTGCTGTAGTGACCCTCAGATCAATGAGCATATCAGGGTTCCCTTAAGTTCAATCTGTGGGAATCCGAGGTAAGGTGTGAGACTGAGTGGTTCTACATTAGCAGTAAGCTGTTATAGTAGTGTTCTCTAAAAGAATTTAGCAAATCCTAACATATTACCAAGCCTTAAAAAAGGAATACTACTAACAGCTAAAATCATGGATGTAAGTGAACTGTCCAGGAGAGTTGGTTCTCTAGCTCAGAGTATGGATCACATGATTCAAGGCTTAAGGGATATTCAATTAGAGAATCAGAATATAAAAAAATGTATTAATGATCACCTTGCTAACAAAACTCCTAATGTTGAGTCATCCCCAGAACCCATTGTTAGTCCGCCTGAAAAGTTCTCTGGGGACAGATCTATGTTCAGGGATTTCAGGAATTCCTGCACTCTGCTTTTTACTTTGAAACCTAAGTCATACCCAACTGACAGGATTAGAGTTCTAACTGTAATTTCATTTCTCAGAGGTGAGGCCAGGTCTTGGGCCAATGCTTTTTATGAAAAAGATGATCCTATCCTAAATTCCCTAGAAGATTTTTTTTCTGCTATGTCTCTCTTATATGAAGATCACAATAAAAAAAAATACTGCTGAAACTGCCATTAGATCTTTAAGGCAGGGCAAAAGAATGGTAGAAGATTACATTAGTGAATTCAAAAGATGGGCTCCTGACACCCTTTGGAATATTCCTGCTCTACGCAATCAGTTCCGTTTGGGGCTCAATGATGCAGTTAAGGATGAGTTGGCAAGGGGTGTGATTCCAGAGGACTTGGATGCCTTGATGACCCTCTCTATTGGCATAGATTGTCGACTTAGGGAAAGGAAGTCAGAAAGATCTTATTCGGAGAATACCACCAGAAGGACTCCCAATTATTATCACTCAACTCCTACCACAGTATCCACTAGATCCATAGAAGAACCCATGGATGTTGCAGTTATTAGGGGACCCTTAAGACCTGAAGAGAAAGCAAGGCGTAAGCTTCTAAACTTATGTTTATACTGTGCTGAAAAGAACCATGGAGTTAGGGACTGTCCCTCTCTGATTCGACAAAAGAAGGGTAAGGCTTCATCTAATGACCATACAGTTAATTTGGTTAACAGCATAAAATCTCATCTATCTATTTATGTCTCCTTACAGTGGTCCCATCAGAAGATAAACGTTCAGGCCATAATTGACTCTGGGGCTTCTGGGAATTTTGCTGATAACACTTTTGTTGTTAATAACCACATACCACTAATAAAAAAGAATGTTGCACTAGCTATTCGTCTGGTTGACGGTTCATTCTTTAGCTCTGGTCCCATAACTCACCACACTATCCCACTCAAAGTGGTTACCCCTTCAGGTCACACAGAGTTTATTTCGTTTGATGTCCTTCCATCTTCTGTTTATCCACTAATTCTTGGATTGAATTGGTTAATAAAACATAACCCCACTATTTTGTGGTCTACAGCATCAGTGGTTTTCGATTCAAATCATTGTAAGCAATCTTGTTTTGGGGTACACACACTTTGTCAAATCACTGAACATAAGTTACCAGAATGCTATAGTGAGTTTGCTGATGTTTTTGATAAAAAAGAGGCTGAGTCCTTACCTCCACACAGAGACTATGACTGTCCTATTGATCTTATACCTGGAAGCTCCATACCATACGGTCATATATATCCGTTGTCACAGCCAGAGTTAAATCATTTAAAAGAATATTTAGATGACAACTTGAAAAAAGGGTTTATTAGACCTTCCACCTCCTCTGCAGCTGCAGCAATGTTCTTTGTAAAAAATAAAGATGGCAGTCTTAGGCCTATCATCGATTATAGGCAGTTGAACAAATGCACAAAAAAGAACAGATACCCCCTGCCCCTCATACCTGAACTTATTGAACGTTTACAAGGTGCCACAGTTTTTACTAAACTAGACCTTAGAGGTGCCTATAATTTGATCAGGATGAGGGCAGGGGATGAATGGTTAACTGCATTCCGTACTAGATACGGTTTGTATGAATACACTGTAATGCCTTTCGGGTTGTGCAATGCCCCAGCGACATTTCAGTGTTTTATAAATGATGTCTTTCATGATTTGTTAGATGTCTGTATTGTCGTATACTTGGATGACATCTTGGTTTATTCAAATTCTCTACAGGCTCACATTGTACATGTCAAACAAGTATTAACACGTTTAAGGGCACACCATCTCTATGCAAAGCTTGAAAAGTGTATTTTTAACACAAACACCATATCATTCCTTGGATATTGCATCTCACCAGCTGGAATTTCAATGGAGTCAAGCAAAGTGGACGCTATCACTAACTGGCCTATTCCACGTAATAAAAAAGATGTTCAAAGATTTCTTGGCTTTGCGAACTTTTATAGAAAGTTCATTAAAGATTTCTCTCTTATTGTCAGACCTCTCACTACGCTAACACGTAAGCAAGTTAAGTTTGTTTGGAATCAAGATGCTGATCATTCCTTTAATATTCTAAAAAGTAAATTTGTCTCAGCCCCTATTTTACAATTTCCAGATCCCACATGTCAATTTACGCTGGAAGTTGATGCTTCTGAGTTTGCTGTGGGGGCTGTTTTATCTCAAAGACATTCTGATAAAGAACCTTTGCATCCTGTCTCCTATTATTCTAGAACTATGAGTTCAGCGGAGATTAATTATGGAATTTGTGATAAGGAACTTCTTGCAATCAAATCAGCTTTGGAGTTTTGGCGACACCTCCTGGAGGGTGCAACATATCCAATCACCATTTATACTGATCACCGTAATTTAGAATATTTAAAATCAAACAAGACCCTTACTGCTCGTCAGGTTCGATGGAGTTTGTTCTTTTCTCGTTTTGATTACGTTATAACTTATAGACCTGGATCCAAAAATATGAAAGCCGATGCTCTTTCTAGAAAAGAACCTCGTCCTACTGATGTGGTTTCTCCTTTATCTATCATACCTTTGGATAGAATTATTTGTCTAACAACTGATTTTAAAACCACTCTACAAGAACATTTAAGGTATGACTCATCTTTGGATCAATTGGATGTACTAAAACATTCGGACAATTTATACTACCATGGCACTCTATTATATATACCTCCTTCTCTCAGGAATGAGGTACTTACCTTTGCCCACGACTCCTTGTTGGCTGGTCATCCTGGAGTTCATAGAACTGCTCATTTGATTAAAAGGAATTATTGGTGGCCTAAGATGCATGAAACTATTCAACAGTACATTGAATCCTGTATGGTATGTACAACTAAGAAACATCAGCATAAGAGTCCCTATGGTTACCTTCTCTCCTTACCAGTACCAGATAGACCTTGGGAAGTGATTGCTATGGATTTCATTGTTGATCTACCTTCATCAGCTAATTATAACACCATATTAGTAGTAGTGGACTTATTTTCTAAAATGGCACATTTCCTACCACATAGAGGATTGCCTACAGCTTCAGAAACTGCTTCACTTTTTCTGAATCACATTGTGAAATTACATGGTCTACCTGAGTCAATTACCACAGATAGAGGTACGCAATTCACTTCAAGGTTTTGGAATCAACTGTGCTCCTCTCTCAACATTTCCAAACGTTTGAGTACCGCTTATCATCCACAAACGAATGGTCAAACAGAAAGGACAAATCAAACATTAGAGCAGTACCTTCGTTGCTACTGCACCCAACAACAAGATAACTGGCATTCTCTACTTGCTACTGCCGAATTTGCCCATAATAATGCTGTAAATTCGTCAACTAAAATGACACCATTTTACATCAACTATGGATTTCATCCTTCATATTACCCAAATTGGACCAACAATTCCGACATGCCTATAGTCAATGATCTTGTTAACACCATTGCCACTAATTTCACAACATTGAAACAAGTCTTACAAGAAGCTCAGGCTGTTCAGAAACACCATTATGATCTACGTAGATCCAAGCCTCCAGATTACAAGATTGGCGACAAAGTCTGGTTAAGCACTAAACATTTAAGGTTACAAGTTCCTTCTAAAAAACTTGCTTCTCTATATTTAGGGCCTTATCCAATACAAAAGGTCGTCAATGTTAATGCTGTAACACTTCAGCTACCAGATTCTCTAAAGATACATCCCACATTCCACGTTTCTCTCTTGAAACCGTACAGTACAATCAGAGACACGACTCAGAATGACACGGTGGATCCTTCAGTTATTGATGGCATGGAGTATGAGATTGAGTCTATCCTAGACTCTCGTTACCATCATAATCAACTTCAATATCTTGTCAGTTGGAAAGGGTTTGGTCCGGAGGAGGACTCTTGGGAACCTTCCACTAATGTCTCTGCTCCCCGTCTTGTCTCCTTGTTTCATCGTAGGAATCCTGATCGTCCTGGTCCTTGATCCGCGGAGCGGCTCCTTGGGGGGGGTGTCCTGTCAGGGATTTATCTCTTTTCATGCTGTACCTTTAAGAAAGTGAACTCACTAGCCCTATTTAAGGCTCCTCCCAACAGAACTCATTGCTTGGTAATTTGTTGCTCAGTGACAAGCTGCTTCTGAAGAGACCTAGCCGTTTATACAACTCTGTATTTCACTTCATTGCTCTCTAAACTCACCCTGAGTTTCTGCCTGCTTGAATCAACCTGCAGATGCTCTTTTGTGCCTGAAGATTTTCACCGTTTATTCCAGTCAGAGACTTCTCTGTCTCTCTCCTGTATTGAAGTTACTCCCTGCAGCGTGTGACGTCACGCCCGACATTCTCCCGCCGCGGTTCTCTATCAGGCTCGCTGTGATACCGCTGGGACTGTTTGCTGTCTGGTAACAGTATTACTCTGCTCATTTGCCATCTCCTGTAATACTGGTCTGTATATATTGCATTGTATGAACTGTGTGTACTGCTGCAACTTCATTACACTCAAGCTTGCCATATTAACTGTGTAACTCTCACCTGCTGGGGATTCATTCGCTTCAGATGTCAAATATGCACTAAACTATTTCTTCTACTTACTAACTTGCATACAAATAACTGTGACAAAGATTCATATTGCTACCATTTCTCATAAACGGACTTCCTAAGCATACTTCAGTCTTTATCACAATTAACCTTCATATCTGCTTGCAAATAACTGTTTGTATAACTTCAACTTTACCTGTTTCATGAGATTTACACAGCTTCTTATGCTTTCATTGAACAAGTTTGGAAATAACTAATATTCATTATCAAATTATGGTTTACATAATGCCCTCAGTTTGATTTATTCATTCAGATAACAAAGAACTGTGTGATTTCTGGTGTGTTTGCTAAAGCCTGCTGCATAAACTATTTTACACTGCTTGTGTGAGTGAATCAAGGCACCTGCAGTAATTAACTCTTTCACTACTGTTGAAGTTACATTCCTCTAAGAATTACTCTCCTTTTCTGCTGCTAGCAGTCATTGTTGCGTGAAGGTTCCGTTTTCACTCAGCTACCCTGCTGTAGTGACCCTCAGATCAATGAGCATATCAGGGTTCCCTTAAGTTCAATCTGTGGGAATCCGAGGTAAGGTGTGAGACTGAGTGGTTCTACATTAGCAGTAAGCTGTTATAGTAGTGTTCTCTAAAAGAATTTAGCAAATCCTAACAAATATGCTACCACTGCTGTACTAGTTGCGCTAATATTTTGCCTTTATTTCAACACTGTGTTGTTACTCCGTATCAGGTGCTCCATAAGTAACCTCTGCTGCACTAGTTGCTTTAGCGTAGCCATAGAGGTGTTACTACAAATTGCACCTATAATATTGCAGGGTCTTTAATTCTGATATATGCTTCCTAGCACTTATCTGGTATCAGTGTCATCCTTGAATTACATATCTTACTACACATATACATTTATATCGTACAGCAGTTTAACTATTAAGTAACCACAGTTGGGCTCTTAATTTAATGTAGCATTCCCCCTCTCTCCTAGGGATTTGCTATATAAATAACATCCATTGTTACAGTATTACCAAGCCCACCGACATGAACCCAGTGGATATTGTTACACATGTACAAACACTCACTGACAGAGTGGAAAAACTTGCTCAAGCTGTGAATACACTCCAGCAGGAAAACACATCTCTCAAGGCATACATTAAAGAGATAGCTGAAAAAATAGAAACTAGATTCCCACTCTGAACCTAGCATTAGCCCCCCAGACAAGTTTAATGGTGACCGTAAGCTATTTAGAGAATTCAGAAATGCCTGTTATCTTCTCTTTACATTAAAACCTAAAACTTTTCCTACAGACCATGTTAAGGTCCTTACTACTATTTCTTACCTAAGGGGGGAACCCCGTAGTTAGACTAACTTTTTCTTTGAGACTAATGACCCTTTACTTCACCCAATAGACTCCTTTTTTCTAGCAATGTCACAGCTATACAATGACCCTTATAAGCAGCTTACTGCTGAGACTGCAATGCGGTCATTAAAACAACATAAAAGACCAGTCGAGGAGTGCATAATTGAGTTCAAGAGATGGTCTAAGGATTCAGACTGGAATGAGCTATCACTAAAAAAACAATTCCGTCTAGGATTGTCTGACTCCTTAAAAGACGAATTGGCTAGGGTTGAGTTGCCAGAGAGTTTTGAAGCTCTTGTTAATTTAAGCATAAGTTTAGATAGGCGTCTAAGAGAACGCAGACAAGAGCGTAATACCCCTGACACCAAAACACCTATTGGGAGGCACATGAACCCATGGATTTAGGATTCCTGAGGGGACCCCTAAACCCACAAGAAAAGCTTAGACGGCGAAACAACAACTTATGTATGTACTGTGGTGCCTCTGAGCATACCGTGAAGGACTGTCCCGCTCTTGCTCGTCAAAAAAGGGGTAAGAACATTTTAATGAATGTGTGTGATCAGTCATTAGCTACAACTACCAGCCATTGCTCACTTTCCATTCTCTTGCAGTGGGAGACCCAGCGACTGCCGTCCAAGGCGATTATTGACTCCGGGGCGAGTGTGAATTATTTAGATTTAAGTTATTCACTGTTAAATAAAATCCCACTTATAAAAAAGAAAACTCCCGTGACTGTACGTGTTATTGATGGTGCCCAGATATCCTCAGGTCCCATACAGTTTCAGACCATACCTATTAAGGTGGTCACAGAGTCAAACCATTCTGAGTTTATTAGTTTTGATGTGATTCCATCTGCTATATACCCTCTCATTTTAGGTTATTCCTGGTTAAGGTTGCATAATCCTAAAATTTCCTGGGAGACCTCTGCTGTAGATTTTGTATCCAACTACTGTAAGTTTACCTGTTTTCTTAACCATCATATTCTCTACACTACAGTGGACCAAATACCACAGGAGTACTTAGATTTTAAAGAGGGTTTTTGTAAAAAAGAGTCTGAAAATCTTCCACCCCATCGCAAATATGACTGCCCCATAGACTTAATACCTGGAGTAGATATACCTTGCGGTCATATATACCCTTTATCTAGTACTGAATTAGAACATCTAAAGGGTTATTTGGAAGAGAACCTCAGGAAGGGTTTTATTAGACATTCCACCTCTCCTGCAGGCTCTGGGATGTTTTTCGATAAAACAGAGGTATATCCCAGCGCCACCCAAACCTTATATGCCTAAGGCGGTGATACCTAGCTATCACCTAGTTGAAGACAAATGTGAGGAGTGTGCCCATGCGCCAGCAATACGGAGGCTAAGGTTAAAGTTTAAAATGGTAATTTAATACATAAAAAATCACAATGATAAAAATAATAAAAATACAATATTACAATATTACAAATGCATGGATTCACGCTAAATTAACATAAAAACATCCAATAATAAGCCGAACGATAAAACTTGCACAGTAGGTAAGATATATACAAAAAAATATAAAAAAAAATATTCTCTGTGTGTTCCAATAAATAATGCCAAAAGTGTGATTCAAATGAGTGTCCTGAAACAATCCAAAAAAAATGTCCAAAAGAACTCCAAATGTGTGATCAGATCTGTGATGACAGGAGTGAGAATGTTACTTGAAAAAACGTAATGGTGTAAACTGCAACAGTGTTCCAAAAAAAGACTTTGCAAATATCCAAAAAAATGTGGTAAAAAGTGTCAATCCTGTGAAGTGTTGAGTGTGGGAATATATAATCCGATATTGTTGAATGTATTCTGTGTGGTTATAGTATTTATCTCTTGGTGCTTAGATGCCCATAGGGGAATTGGCCCCAATATAAGGAAAAGAAAAAATACAAAAAGGAGAAAAAACGAACAGATACCTGTGAAAGAAGAAAAAAATACAATGTGTAGAAATATCACAAATATATCCTCCTAATGAAATAAGGCTTACCAGGTCTATGCGTTTCGGCCCTCTCTGGGCCTTTATCAAGACTGGTATTTGAAAGGAATTGGTGGCCTTATATAGCAATTGTAAACTCGTTACCGGAAATTGTCTAAGATAACCGCTTCCGGTTTCGGATTGAGTTTATACAATAAAATACTAATCCAATACAGTTTTGGGCATGGTAACTTGTAAACTCATGTGTTATAGATAATACAATACCCCCAAAAATGCCTTTAGATACCTTCCCTGTTCGCTCATTGTAATTTTGTAAACCTCCGTATGTCTGTGACGTCATTTCCGGTGGGGTTTTTTTTACGGTACAAGCTTCGAATCGACCTATACAGATTCATCACTGTTAGTTTTGATCTAATCTATAGTGTTATGTGTTTTTTTGCTTATTATTGTTTTTATAGTGTGTTTTTTTAGATTGACTTAGGGTGATCATTTCATTCACAAATAAAAAGCGATACCACTTGACGTCACTTCCGGTGGACTTTAATGCGGCTCCGTTATAATCACCTTCTTAATTTTGATATTGTTTTATATTTTGTCATTAATACAATATAATGTATTATGTAATTGATCGCCTTGCCATAATGAAAAGTTTATTTGATTAAAAGGTTTTTGCCGCTTGTGTTTATATTTTGTGATTATATTATTGTTCCGTTTACCAAAAACCCCAATTGGTCGTGACGTTGCGCCTAGGTATTGACATTGCGCCTGGGTATTTGTTAATAGGCTGTCCTCCGAAGTTATTTTAAAATGGAGAAGAGCAACAAAATATAAAAGGGGAAAAAGGAAGAAGATATTCGACCAGAGTGTGCTGGGACTACAGAATGCAGTAAAATAGATGTATTCTGTGTCTACTGCTTGAATAAAGGACCTTATCTTAGCTCAGAGCTACGATCCTAAAAGAAAATTTTAGTCAATGGGGGGAGTATTCATATTTACATAGGAAGAAGGGATTTTTACGGCATAAAAGGAAATTCTCTTATTTCTATATGATACAGACTTTTATCCACTTGGTGTCACAAGTGGAGTTAACAAGTAATTTCAAGATTTTCGTGAAGGGAGGCATTCTTCTTGTATAGAATGCAGACATTCATCTGCCCTTTATATTAGATTGATACTATTACCAGTACTCAATTTTAACATGCTAAATGTTGTAAAGTAATAATAGTGGTATCAGTATTAACCTCTCATGGGGTTGAGGGTAGTGTTTTAAGGTTACGGACATTATAATTTTGTATTTTGTTCGCAAAAGAAGATTCTCGTTATTCTAAGTGAGGTTATTCTTGTTCACTTAAGGTGCAGATATTAATCCACATTGCGTTCAAGGGAATTTAAACAGTTATTTTTAAACTCGTGAAGCGGGATTTTCTTATTTACATAGATTGCAGAGGCCACTCTGCTTGTTGTATTCGATTAAATCATTAGCACTGTTCCTGATTGACTTGTATGCGGTAAATTACCTAATTTTGTAGATTAATAATACCGCCAATGATCTTAATTGAGCTGATCAACCAGTTCGGATCTGAAAAGAGAGACACAGTATGTGTTTCTAAAATAATTTGTCGATGGTGAGGCACTAAAAAGGGAGACATAGTATGTGTTCTAAAATGATAGTGGACTTCCAAGCGTGTTTATAATGGAATAATGCTTATAATGGCTTTAGAGTTAGGTACCACTATACAAGAATATTAGTTGAATTCAAGCTAATTTGGACTAAAGAGTTGTATATTGTTTGATTCCTCTTATCATGGGGAACTGATGGTTCTGACTGAAATAAACGTGGAACAAGACTTAAAAATAGTGTCCTACTATCCATTTGCATAAACAACCACTATACAAGAATATTGGTTGGATTCAAGCTGGTTTGGGCTAAAGAGTGATATATTGTTTGATTCCTCTTGTCATGAGGAACTGTATGTTAGAGATGGTTCTAACTGAAATAAATGTGGAGCAAGACTTAAAAATAGTGTCCTACTATCCATTCACATAAACAATCTATATATTGTCATGCCTAATATTCTTTGGTTGCAATGTAAGGGAGGAGTAGATAGCTGAAAGGTGGCTTAATATTTCTTTAGCTGGAATGTGATCTTATGATCTATAGGGTTATAAGATCTATTATTAACCCCTAAGAGAAGGAGAGGGGAGGGAGAGTGGTGAGTAATAGTTCACAGACCTTAAGACAGGAGGCTGGACTCCACTTTAATACTCTATTGAGTTTGTGGAATCTTAATCTCATGTTTAATCCGAACCTTATGATAGTATTTCGTATTAATACCTGGCCGTCTTTAGGTGGACCTCTGATTAAGTCCAGCATAGAGGGAACATTTAGTTTATTTCATATAAAGACTAGTACTTGGAGGAGAGAGATTCAGGTCAAATTGTATAAATGGGATAGATCTTCCTTATTATTCAATCCCCTTGGGTGGAGACAATCTAGGTTGAAAATCCACTTGGATTCGGCGGTGAGTAGTTTCTTTGTATAATTGCCGCCTCTCCAATCCTTTATGATCTTCTGGATGCCCATAAAGGTTAGTTCTCTTATATTACCCTTATGTTTAATCGAAAAATGTCTGTACAGGGCTGTATCCATATTCAACTTTTCGATCAATAATAGGTGTTCGCGTATCCTATCTTTCAGGATTCTTGACGTCTGGCCCACATATTGAAGACCACACGAACACTGTAACATGTAGATCACTCCACTGTCTTGACATCTGATCAGCTCATTCACTTTATATTCTTCTTTGGTGTTAAAACTGCAGAATGTGGTGGATTTTATGCCGCATTTGCACGCTTTACATGACAGACAGGGGAAGAAGCCTTTCACTTCTTTTCCAAATGTGTCCATGATGCCATACTTTTTCTTCTGTTACATTTAACACCAAAGAAGAATACTACAGTATCCATCTGCGGTGACGTTACATGCCGGAGAGGCCGCATCGAGGAATCTGAGACCGCTCCTACTAACAGCTGATCACTGCTACACATCCCAGATACCGGACCGCTCGAGTTCGCTCCTAAGACTGCTCTACCCTTGCAAGTGGTTCACAGTAAGACTTAAACTGCCTTATAGCTTGTATGTTGTGCACTATACCAACGTTGTGTTTGTTACTTTGTATCAGGACTCTAATATGCTACCACTGTTGTACTAGTTGCGCTACCATTTTGCCTTTATTTCAACACTGTGTTGTTACTCTGTATCAGATGCTCCATAAGTAACCTCTGCTGCACTAGTTGCGTTACCGTAGCCATAGAGGTGTTACTTGTCATGCATACCCCTTTAAGGAGGAACAATCATCTGTTTCATCTCCAGCCTATAAAACCTCACCCGACCTCTAAGAAATTGCTTGGTAATTTGAATCCTGTCTAGGAAATCCTAGCTGATCTTGTGCCCAGCCGGTTCTAACTTTGTCTATTTCAAGTTTATTCAGCTTCTCTCGTTAATACTCTGAAGTTTCATGTAAGTTATTGACAACCTGAATCTTAATCAAGACTTCTCTCTGTTTTAAAATTGAACAACTAAGCTGTATTTGCAACATTCTAATTACTAGCAGTTTGTGGGAAATTCCTGTATGAGTTTCAGCATTGCTCATTTCTGACGTATACCTCTCTGCTAACAGCTTGCTTTCCAGCACTCACACAGCTAATTGCTGCAACCATCAGCTGTGCTGTCTCACAGCTTTCAGTCTGTGTCTTACCTCTTATCCGGATCAAGCTCCAGTATTTGCGGTCACGCCGCCTGCTCAGCTATATCATTCAGTAACCGACAACGGAGCATTGCCTTCTCTGTTAATCCTCCTGGATCCGGACAAGTTTCTTTGCTAAATAAATCTTAATCAAAACGTAAGTACCGGTCTAACAGAATCTGTTTCCCTATCAAGTATTGAAATACTCCTAAGGATTTTAATTTGTGCTCTGTGTGTTATTCTAAGGAGATTAATATATATATATATGCATATGTGGTTTCCTATAATATCACATCTATTCTGTTGCTTAGCCTATTAGTTCTTAGTAACTACTTTTAGTACCATCTGTAACAATTGTTGCAATTAACTAGTGTGTGGCCTTAAGTGTTTAAGTTTCACAAATACTTCTAACTCTTACCAACACTGTTTATATATCAACTGCTTGATTCAAGAACTGAATTATTCAGTAATATTTCAGAGATTGATTTAAGCTACAAAATACTACTTATCAATTCATGAATAGATTTGACTCAATAATGTTTCTTTGTATTTTTCTGCAAAAACAGATCCATCAGAATTAACTATCATTACATATTACCAAGCCTGTTATGGATCCTGCAGATATAACATCACACATGCAAAATCTCTCTCAGAGAGTTGATCAATTAGGACAAGGCCTTAGAGAGTTGCAGATGCAAAATGAAACACTGAGAGCTGTAATTAAAGATACAGCTACATCTAAAGTTAGTTTTCCAGAATCTCATTGTGAACCAATTGTTAGTCCTCCTGACAAGTTTTATGGGGATAGATCTCAATTCCGGAGTTTTACAAACTCTTGTTATTTACTTTTTGATTTAAAACCCAGGTCTTATATAAATGATAGACAAAAGGTTCTCACTGTCATTTCATTTCTGCATGCTGAACCAAGAGCCTGGGCAAATAGTTTCTATGAGACAAATGACCCCATTTTAAATTCTTTAGACTCATTTTTTGCAGCCATGGCACATTTGTATGATGATCCTCAAAAACAACTAACCACTGAGAATAATTTACGTTCACTAAAACAACTAAAAAGGCCGGTTGAGGATTACATTGCCGATTTTAAAAGATGGGCAATGGATAGCGAATGGAACAATATAAGTTTGAAAAATCAGTTCAGGTTAGGCTTGTCTGAAGCTATTAAAGACGAGCTAGCAAGAACAGACATCCCAGAAACCCTAGAAAATCTTATGTCACTCTCAATATCGATTGACAGGAGACTAAGAGAGAGGAAAAAGGAGAGGGGAAATGTAGAGGTACCCAAATATAAACATTATTATACACCCACACATAAGTCTTCAGATGAACCAATGGAGGTTGGTGTCGTTAGAGGACCTCTCTCACCAGAAGAAAAGGCCAGAAGAAAGCTGCATAACTTATTTCTGTATTGTGGTTCAAAAGCACATGGACTGAAAGACTGCCCAAATCTCTTGAAAAACAAAAGAGGTAAAGTACAACAGAATTATTCAATATTCAATACACACATTGCTACCTCTCATTATTGTTGTCTTTCTGTTATTTTACAGTGGGAACATCAGCAGACTAAAGTCCATGCCATAATTGATTCTGGGGCATCCGGTGCTTTCATTGATTGTTCTATTGTTAACAAAAATAAAATACCCACTGTTAAAAAACCTTCTCCTGTTGTTTTGCGGGTTTTTGATGGTACTTCCTCATCACATGGACCGATTACCACACACACTATACCTCTTTTAGTTTCAACACAAGAGGGACATAATGAGTATTCATCTTTTGTTACCACTTCACCTCTTTTCCCTATTGTTCTAGGGCTGAATTTGTTACGTTTACATCAGCCTAGTATACAATGGACCGATTTATCTGTCACATTTGACTCACAATATTGTACACAGCATTGTTTCTCACACTGTAATCTAATACAAAACAATACTGAAACAGTTCCTAAAATATACCATGACTACCTAGATGTCTTTGACAGAAAAGAAGCAGAGACACTCCCTCCTCATAGGAGTTATGACTGTCCTATAGAGCTCCTTCCTGGTTCCCCAATTCCTGTAGGACATATCTATCCACTTTCACAGCCAGAATTAAAAGACCTAAAACAATATCTGGATGAAAATCTCAGAAAAGGTTTCATCCCTCCCTCAACATCTCCAGCAGGTGCTGGGATGTTTTTTGTCAGAAACAAAGATAATACCCTGAGACCCATCATAGATTACAGAGCTCTAAATAAGGTTACCAGAAAAAACAGGTACCCCTCCCACTTATCCCTAAAATATTGGAAAGACTCTCCTCTGCTAAAATTTATACAAAGCTCGATCTCAGAGGTGCATATAATTTGGTTAGAATACGCAGTGGTGATGAATGGCTGACTGCCTTCCGTACCTGCTACGGATTATTTGGAGTACAGGGTCATGCCCTTTGGCCTTTGTAACGCCCCTGCGACTTTTCAATACTTTGTAAATGACATTTTTCATGATCTCCTAGATGTATATATGATCATCTATTTAGATGATATTTTGATCTATTAAACAACTTTAGATCAACATATAAAACATGTCAGGACAGTATTGGAGAGGTTAAGAAGGCATCAATTATTCGCAAAGCCTGAGAAGTGTTTGTTTCATATTACAGAATTATCATTCCTAGGTTATAGAATTAGTCCCCAACGGATTAAAATGCAAGATGATAAGGTTTCCACCATCACTAACTGGCCAACACCCACCACTAAAAAACAGGTCCAAAAATTCCTTGGATTTTCTAATTTTTATAGAAAATTTATCAGTGGCTTTTCCTCAATAGTCAAACCACTCACACGTTTAACTGGAAAAAACACCAGATTTGTTTGGACCTCTGAAGCACAAGAAGCTTTTCAGTTATTGAAAAACAAATTTACTACCGCACCTATATTACATTTCCCAGACCATGAATTACAATACATTCTGTAAGTTGATGCTAGTGAATATGCGGTTGGAGCTGTCTTATCACAGAGACCGTCCTTAGAGAAACCCCTACATCCCATAGCTTATTACTCTAGGGCTATGTCCACATCAGAACTCAATTACCCCATAGGGGAAAAAGAACTCCTTGCCATTAAAACCTCATTAGAACATTGGAGGCACCTTTTGGAAGGTACAGAAAAACCTATTATTATTTATACAGATCATAAAAATCTGGAATATTTGCAAACAAATCGAACACTTTCCGCAAGACAAGTTCGTTGGAGTTTGTACTTCGCTAGATTTCACTATATCATTGTGCATCGGCCTGGTTCACGTAATGGGAAAGCTGATGCCCTATCTCGTCTTCCTGAACCCCCAACATTGTCTTCTAATCCCACTACTATAATACCACCAGAACATATTGTTGCCTTGAACAGCACTATTCAGGAACAGATTCAGACTGCACAACAAAATGATAGCACCCTTCTTAATCTACCATTAAGAAAGCATACAGATGAATTATATTATCATGATAACCTACTCTATGTACCTCCATCTGAACAGGATAATGTAATTCGTTTAGTACATGACTCAGTTCTTGCTGGACATCCGGGCATAAAAAAGACTGTAGAACTTCTTCAACGCAATTTTTGGTGGCCAAAGATGATTGACAAAATTACTACCTATATCGAATCCTGTCCCACTTGTATTCAAACTAAACCACAAAAATATAAACCATATGGATTTCTTCTTTCACTGCCTATTCCTTCTACACCATGGTCTGAAATTGCTATGGACTTTATCGGTGAACTACCTAAATCTTCAAATCACACTACAATACTCGTTGTTGTGGATCATTTCACAAAGATGGCTCATTTCATACCTACACAGAAGTTGCCATCAGCCTCTCTAACTGCTCATTTATTTCTCTCCAATGTTGTGAAGTTACATGGACTCCCCAAATCGATTACCACTGACCGAGGAAGCCAATTTACTTCCAGGTTCTGAAAGGAATTATGTTCTACTCTAGGCATCACTAGAAACTTATCCACTGCATACCACCCCCAATCTAACGGCCAGACAGAAAGAGTTAATCAAATTCTTGAACAATATTTTAGAGCATATTGTTCTCACCAACAAAACTCCTGGTTTGATTATTTACCTTACGCCGAATTTGCATACAATAATACAATCAATTCATCTACTAAATACACCCCTTTCTTTGCAAACTATCGGCTAGATTTAGAGTTTGGCGTTAGCCGTCAAAACCAGCGTTAGGGGCTCCTAACGCTGGTTTTGGGCTACCGCTGGTATTTAGAGTCAGTCAGGAAAGGGTCTAACGCTCACTTTGCAGCCGCGACTTTTCAATACCGCAGATCCCCCTACGCCATTTGCGTATCCTATCTTTTCAATGGGATCTTCCTAACGCCGGTATTTAGAGTCGTGGCTGAAGTGAGCGTTAGAAATCTAACGACAAAACTCCAGCCGCAGAGAAAAGCCAGGAGTTAAGAGCTTTTTGGGCTAACGCCGGTTCATAAAGCTCTTAACTACTGTGCTCTAAAGTACACTAACACCCATAAACTACCTATGTACCCCTAAACCGAGGCCCCCCCACATCGCCGCCACTCTATTTCATTTTTTTAACCCCTAATCTGCCGACCGCACACCGCCGCAACCTACGCTATCCCTATGTACCCCTAATCTGCTGCCCCTAACACCGCCGACCCCTATATTATATTTATTAACCCCTAATCTGCCGCCCCCAACGTTGCCGCCACCTACCTACAATTATTAACCCCTAATCTGCCGACCGGACCTCACCGCTACTATAATAAAGTTATTAACCCCTAATCCGCCTCACTCCCACCTCAATAAACCTATAATAAATTTTATTAACCCCTAATCTGCCCTCCCTAACATCACCGACACCTAACTTCAAGTATTAACCCCTAATCTGCCGACCGGACCTCACCACTACTCTAATAAATTTATTAACCCCTAAAGCTAAGTATAACCCTAACACTAACACCCCCCTAAGTTAAATATAATTTTTATCTAACAAAATAAATTAACTCTTATTAAATAAATTAATCCTATTTAAAGCTAAATACTTACCTGTAAAATAAACCCTAATATAGCTACAATATAAATTATAATTATATTGTAGCTATTTTAGGATTTATATTTATTTTACAGGCAACTTTGTATTTATTTTAACCAGGTACAATAGCTATTAAATAGTTAATAACTATTTAATAGCTACCTAGTTAAAATAATTACAAAATTACCTGTAAAATAAATCCTAACCTAAGTTACAATTAAACCTAACACTACACTATCAATAAATTAATTAAATAAAATACCTACAATTATCTACAATTAAATCTAACACTACACTATCAATAAATTAATTACATAAAATACCTACAAATAAATACAATTAAATAAACTAACTAAAGTACAAAAAATAAAAAAGAACTAAGTTACAAAAAATAAAAAAATATTTACAAACATTAGAAAAATATTACAACAATTTTAAGATAATTACACCTACTCTAAGCCCCCTAATAAAATAACAAAGCCCCCCAAAATAAAAAAAATGCCCTACCCTATTCTAAAATAAAAATAGAAAAGCTCTTTTACCTTACCAGCCCTTAAAAGTGCCTTTTGCGGGGCATGCCCCAAAGAATTCTGTTCTTTTGCCTGAAAAAAAACCCATACAATACCCCCCCCAACATTACAACCCACCACCCACATACCCCTAATCTAACCCAAACCCCCCTTAAATAAACCTAACACTAAGCCCCTGAAGATCTCCCTACCTTGAGTCGTGTTCACCCAGCCGGGCACCGATGGACCAAAAGAAGACATCCGGAGCGGCAGAAGTCTTCATCCTATCCGGGCAGAAGAGGACATCCGGACCGGTAGACATCTTCATCCAAGCGGCATCTTCTATCTTCATCCATCCGGAGCGGAGCGGAGCCATCTTCTTCCCAGCTGACGCGGATCTATCCTCTTCTACCGACGCCTACTCGCCGAATGACGGTTCCTTTAAATTACGTCATCCAAGATGGCGTCCCTCGAATTCCGATTGGCTGATAGGATTCTGTCAGCCAATCGGAATTAAGGTAGGAAAATTCTGATTGGCTGATGGAATCAGTCAATCAGATTCAAGTTCAATCCGATTGGCTGATCCAATCAGCCAATCAGATTGAGCTCGCATTCTATTGGCTGATCGGAACAGCCAATAGAATGCGAGCTCAATCTGATTGGCTGATTCCATCAGCCAATCAGAATTTTCCTACCTTAATTCCGATTGGCTGATAGAATCCTATCAGCCAATTGGAATTCGAGGGACGCCATCTTGGATGACGTCATTTAAAGGAACCGTCATTTGGCGAGTAGGCGTCGGTAGAAGAGGATGGATCCGTGTCGGCTGGGAAGAAGATGGCTCCGCTCCGCTCCGGATGGATGAAGATAGAAGATGCCACTTGGATGAAGATGTCTACCGGTCCGGATGTCCTCTTCTGCCCGGATAGGATGAAGACTTCAGCCCGATGATGGACCTCTTCAGCCCGATGATGGACCTCTTCAGCCCAATGATGGATCTCTTCAGCCCCCGCTTGGGCTTGGATGAAGACTTCGGAGGCTCTTCTGGACCGATCAGTGATACCCGGCGTGGTGAAGATAAGGTAGGGAGATCTTCAGGGGCTTAGTGTTAGGTTTATTTAAGGGGGGTTTGGGTTAGATTAGGGGTATGTGGGTGGTGGGTTGTAATGTTGGGGGGGTATTGTATGTTTTTTTTTCAGGCAAAAGAGCAGAATTTTTTGGGGCATGCCCCGCAAAAGGCACTTTTAAGGGCTGGTAAGGTAAAAGAGCTTTTCTATTTTTATTTTAGAATAGGGTAGGGAATTTTTTTATTTTGGGGGGCTTTGTTATTTTATTAGGGGGCTTAGAGTAGGTGTAATTAGCTTAAAATTGTTGTAATATTTTTCTAATGTTTGTAAATTATTTTTTTATTTTTTGTAACTTAGTTCTTTCTTATTTTTTGTACTTTAGTTAGTTTATTTAATTGTATTTATTTGTAGGTATTTTATGTAATTAATGTATTGATAGTGTAGTGTTAGGTTTAATTGTAGATAATTGTAGGTATTTTATTTAATTAATTTATTGATAGTGTAGTGTTAGGTTTAATTGTAACTTAGGTTAGGATTTATTTTACAGGTAATTTTGTAATTATTTTAACTAGGTAGCTATTAAATAGTTATTAACTATTTAATAGCTATTGTACCTGGTTAAAATAAATACAAAGTTGCCTGTAAAATAAATATTAATCCTAAAATAGCTACAATATAATTATAATTTATATTGTAGCTATATTAGAGTTTATTTTACAGGTAAGTATTTAGCTTTAAATAGGAATAATTTATTTAATAAGAGTTAATTTATTTCGTTAGATAAAAATTATATTTAACTTAGGGGGGTGTTAGTGTTAGGGTTAGACTTAGCTTTAGGGGTTAATAAATTTATTAGAGTAGTGGTGAGGTCCGGTCAGCAGATTAGGGGTTAATAAATATAATATAGGGGTCGGCGGTGTTAGGGGCAGCAGATTAGGGGTACATAGGGATAACGTAGGTGGCGGCAGTGTACGGAGCGGCAGATTAGGGGTTAATAATAATATGCAGGGGTCAGCGATAGCGGGGGCGGCAGATTAGGGGTTAATAAGTGTAAGGCTAGGGGTGTTTAGACTCGGGGTACATGTTAGGGTGTTAGGTGCAGACATAGGAAGTGTTTCCCCATAGGAGACAATGGGGCTGCGTTAGGAGCTGAACGCTGCTTTTTTGCAGGTGTTAGGTTTTTTTTCAGCTCAAACTGCCCCATTGTTTCCTATGGGGGAATCGTGCACAAGCACGTTTTTGAAGCTGGCCGCGTCCGTAAGCACCGCTGGTATTGAGAGTTGCAGTGGCGGTAAATTATGCTATACGCTCCCTTTTTGGAGCCTAACGCAGCCCTTCTGTGAACTCTAAATACCAGCGGTATACCAGCGTTAGCTACGCGGGTCGTTACCGACAAAACTCTAAATCTAGCCGAATGGATTCAATCCTGCATTTCATCCATTTTCTGATCATTTAACCAACTCATCCTCTGTACAAGAACTCGCTAATACCCTTTTACAAATTCACACTAACCTCAAGGCCAATATCTCTGAAGCTCAAGGCATACAGAAACATTATTACGATCTTAGACATCGTAAACCGCCTGAGTACAAGATTGGCGATAATGTATGGCTTTCGACTAAAAAATCTGCGTTCGAATGCTCCCAGTAAAAAACTAACTTCTTTATTTATAGGACCTTATCAAATCGTTAAGATCATAAACAAAAATGCAGTTACTCTGAATCTACCTCAGGAACTTCGGATTCATCCGACATTCCACGTATCCCTATTGAAACCTTATACTCAAGTTAGAGGTTCTCCTTTACCTATCAAACACTCACTTCTTTCCGATCAACCTGAATATGAAGTTGCTGACATTTTGGATTCTAGGAAACGTGGGAACATACTTGAATATTTGATTCATTGGAAGGGCTACTCTCATAAAGAGGATTCATGGGAACCCTCTACAAATCTTTCTGCTGACCGTCTTGTTTCCCTTTTTCATAACCGACACCCGGAGAGACCGTCTCCTTGAAACCCAGTGGGTTTCCTTTTGTGTGGGGGTACTGTCATGCATACCCCTTTAAGGAGGAACAATCATCTGTTTCATCTCCAGCCTATAAAGCCTCACCTGACCTCTAACAAATTGCTTGGTAATTTGAATCCTGTCTAGGAAATCCTAGCTGATCTTGTGCCCAGCCGGTTCTAACTTTGTCTATTTCAAGTTTATTCAGCTTCTCTCGTTAATACTCTGAAGTTTCATGTAAGTTATTGACAACCTGAATCTTAATCAAGACTTCTCTCTGTTTTAAAATTGAACAACTAAGCTGTATTTGCAACATTCTAATTACTAGCAGTTTGTGGGAAATTCCTGTATGAGTTTCAGCATTGCTCATTTCTGACGTATACCTCTATGCTAACAGCTTGCTTTCCAGCACTCACACAGCTAATTGCTGCAACCATCAGCTGTGCTGTCTCACAGCTTTCAGTCTGTGTCTTACCTCTTATCCGGATCAAGCTCCAGTATTTGCGGTCACGCCGCCTGCTCAGCTATATCAGTCAGTAACCGACAATGGAGCATTGCCTTCTCTGTTAATCCTCCTGGATCCGGACAAGTTTCTTTGCTAAATAAATCGTAATCAAAACGTAAGTACCGGTCTTACAGTATCTGTTTCCCTATCAAGTATTGAAATACTCCTAAGGATTTTAATTTGTGCTCTGTGTGTTATTCTAAGGAGATTAATATATATATATGCATATGTGGTTTCCTATAATATCACATCTATTCTGTTGCTTAGCCTGTTAGTTCTTAGTAACTACTTTTAGTACCATCTGTAACAATTGTTGCAATTAACTAGTGTGTGGCCTTAAGTGTTTAAGTTTCACAAATACTTCTAACTCTTACCAACACTGTTTATATATCAACTGCTTGATTCAAGAACTGAATTATTCAGTAATATTTCAGAGATTGATTTAAGCTACAAAATACTACTTATCAATTCATGAATAGATTTGACTCAATAATGTTTCTTTGTATTTTTCTGCAAAAACAGATCCATCAGAATTAACTATCATTACATGCTACAACTTGCACCTATAATATTGCAGGGTATCTACTTCTGATATATGCTTCCTAGCACTTATTTGGTATCAGTGTCATCCTTGAAGTACAGACCTTACTACACATATACATTTATATTGTACAGCAGTTTAACTATTAAGTAACCACAGTTGGGTTCTTAATTTAATGTAGCATTCTCCCTCTCTCCTAGGGATTTGCTATATAAATAACATCCATTGTTACAGTATTACCAAGCCCACTGACATGAACCCAGTGGATATTGTTACACATGTACAAACACTCACTGACAGAGTGGAAAAACTTGCTCAAGCTGTGAATACACTCCAGCAGGAAAACACATCTCTCAAGGCATACATTAAAGAGATAGCTGAAAAAACAGAAACTAGATTCCCACTCTGAACCTAGCATTAGCCCCCCAGACAAGTTTAATGGTGACCGTAAGCTATTTAGAGAATTCAGAAATGCCTGTTATCTTCTCTTTACATTAAAACCTAAAACTTTTCCTACAGACCATGTTAAGGTCCTTACTACTATTTCTTACCTAAGGGGGGAACCCCGTAGCTGGGCTAACTCTTTTTTTTTTTAGACTAATGACCCTTTACTTCACTAAATAGACTCCTTTTTTCTAGCAATGTCACAGCTATACGATAACCCTTATAAGCAGCTTACTGCTGAGACTGCAATGCGCTCATTAAAACAACATAAAAGACCAGTCGAGGACTAAAGACTGGAATGAGCTATCACTAAAAAACCAATTCCGTCTAGGATTGTCTGACTCCTTAAAAGACGAATTGGCTAGGGTTGAGTTGCCAGAGAGTTTTGAAGCTCTTGTTAATTTAAGCATAAGTTTAGATAGGCGTCTAAGAGAACGCAGACAAGAGCGTAATACCCCTGACACCAAAACACCTATTAGGGAGGCACATGAACCCATGGATTTAGGATTCCTGAGGGGACCCCTAAACCCACAAGAAAAGCTTAGACGGCGAAACAACAACTTATGTATGTACTGTGGTGCCTCTGAGCATACCGTGAAGGACTGTCCCGCTCTTGCTCGTCAAAAAAGGGGTAAGAACATTTTAATGAATGTGTGTGACCAGTCATTAGCTACAACTACCAGCCATTGCTCACTTTCCGTTCTCTTGCAGTGGGAGACCCAGCGACTGCCGTCCAAGGCGATTATTGACTCCGGGGCGAGTGTGAATTATATAGATTTAAGTTATTCACTGTTAAATAAAATCCCACTTATAAAAAAAGAAAACTCCCGTGACTGTACGTGTTATTGACGGTGCCCAGATATCCTCAGGTCCCATACAGTTTCAGACCATACCTTTTAAGGTGGTCACAGAGTCAAACTATTCTGAGTTTATTAGTTTTGATCTGATTCCATCTGCTATATACCCTCTCATTTTAGGTTATTCCTGGTTAAGGTTGCATAATCCTAAAATTTCTTGGGAGACTTCTGCCGTAGATTTTGTATCCGACTACTGTAATTTAACCTGTTTTATTAACCATCATATTCTCCACACTACAGTGGACCAAATACCACAGGAGTACTTAGATTTTAAAGAGGTTTTTTGTAAAAAAGAGTCTGAAAATCTTCCACCCCATCGCAAATATGACTGCCCCATAGACTAAATACCTGGAGTAGATATACCTTGCGGACATATATACCCTTTATCTAGTACTGAATTAGAACATCTAAAGGGTTATTTGGAAGAGAACCTCAGGAAGGGTTTTATTAGACATTCCACCTCTCCTGCAGGCTCTGGGATGTTTTTCGTAAAGAATAAGGATGGTAGCCTCCGTCCTATAGTGGATTACAGGGAATTGAATCGTCGTACGATAAAAAATAGATACCCTTTGCCACTTATCCCTGAGCTCATAGAGCGGTTGCAGGGTGCCACCTACTTTACAAAATTGGACCTCAGAGGGGCATATAATATTATTCGTGTAAGAAAAGGGGACGAATGGCTCACAGCATTCCGTACTCGTTACAGATTATACGAATACACTGTGATGCCATTCGGCCTCTGCAACGCACCCTCCACTTTTCAGCACCTAATAAACAACATATTCAAAGATTTATTAGACATCTATGTTGTCATCTATCTAGATGATATTCTGATATATTCCAAATCAAAAACAGAACACATTAAGCACGTAAGATCAGTGCTCTCTAGGTTACGTGATAACCAGTTATTTGCAAAACCAGAAAAATGCATATTTCACTCTGACACCATCACCTTTTTGGGATATGTCATTACACCTAATGGTATAAATATGGAAGATAACAAAATCCAAGCAATTGTGTGCTGGCCTATTCCTACCACCAAAAGACAAATCCAGAGCTTCATGGGATTTGCAAATTTCTACCAAAAATTCATAAAAGGGTTTGCACAACTTACAAGACCACTCACTAACCTGACAAAAAACAATACAAAATTTATCTGGACAACCCAATGCCAGATAATTTTTGATCGATTAAAACATCTCTTCAGCACTGCACCCATACTGAAGTTTCCAAACCCGTCCCTCCAATACGTCCTAGAGGTAGACGCCTCTGATTATGCTATCGGAGCGGTCTTATCACAAAGGCAGACCCTTAACCAACCTCTGCATCCGGTAGCTTTTTTCTCTCGTGTTATGACTCAATCTGAAATAAATTATGCAATAGGAGAGAAAGAGTTGTTAGCCATTAAGTCCTCTTTGGAGCATTGGCGTCACCTATTGGAGGGAACAAAGCTACCCATACTCATATATACTGACCATAGGAACCTCCAATACTTAAAAACAAACAGAACGCTCACTTCCAGACAAGTTCGGGGAACTTATATTTTAGTAGGTTCAACTATCTAATAACTTACAGACCAGCAAATAAGAATGCAAAGGCAGACGCTTTATCCTGCATGCATCCTAAACCTAGCACAACTAACAATACCACTACTGTCATACCTTTAGAACATATTATTGGTTTTACACAAGACACCATATCCTTATTCAAGACTCATCAGGCATCTGACACCTCTAAACCAACTGCACAACTTCACACAGGTTCTGATAGTCTCCTGTACTATAATATATTACTAAATGTTCCAAAAAGCCTAAGGGAAAAGGTCTTACATACCAATCATGACAATCCATTAGCAGGACACCCTGGTTGTCAAAAAACCATTGACCTAATTACAAGAGTATACTGGGGGCTACATATGATCAGGGATATTAAGCAATATGTTCTCTCATGTAAAACATGTATAGTCTCAAAGAACAGTACTACTCGTCCGCAGGGACAGTTATTATCTTTACCCACTCCCACAAGACCTTGGACAGACATTGCCCTAGATTATATAGTAGAATTACCCAAATCTACCAATAACAATACTATCATAGTAGTTGTCGATCTATTTAGTAAAATGGCTGATTTTATCCCTACAACCAAACTCCCCACAGCAGCAGAAACCGTGCAGCTTCTTCTACAACATGTCATAAAACTCCACGGACTACCTCAATCTATAACTTCAGATAGAGGTTCACAGTTTACTAGCAAATTCTGGACTGCACTATGTAAAACCCTGAAGATTCAACAAAGATTAAGTACCTCATTTCATCCTCAGACAAACGGCCAAACAGAAAGGACCAATCAATGGTTAGAACAATACCTCCGATGTTTCACCAACTCAGTACAGGATAACTGGTCCTCTCTGCTGCCCTATGCATAGTTTGCATATAACAATACTGTTCATACCACAACGAAACTCTCACCATTCTACGTAATCTATGGGTTCCATCCAACATTCCACTATGATTCCACAGTGGAGAGTACCTGTCCCATAGTCGATGACCTGGTTAACACCATCTCACATACTATAAGGGTTCAGCTAAAGTTTAGATTTGGAACACAACTGCAGTACCTAAGTTAAATAATTGGAATGTCTCACTTAACTGTTAGAAATCCTCTATGAGTGAAAAGGAAGTTCACAGTCAAAGTGATTATGCTCAGATTGTATATAAAGTGACAAACCACACAGAAGGTTCTGTAGGTGAGTTATGGCAAAGAAATCACAGGAATACCAAGTGGAATTTTAGCAAAGTCAAAGTCTCTATACACAAGGTAACACACTTCAAAGCAGCACTGCAACTGAGAGAAGCAGGACAGGGTAAAAGATTCACAGGCACAGTTCATGTAAGTAACGTAGCATCAAATATGTTTTTTAGGCAATTCAACATATATGCTATACAAATGATACAGTTTGTGGAGGAGAGTAGCGGTACCTGAGTATTTGTGTAGGCCTGGCTTAAGCGTGTAACTCCGGAGCTCCTGTGTGTGAAGTGGAGCTGGTGCCGGGGAGACCGGAAGTGACATCACGCTGCAGCGGAGTAGCGTAGTACTGACAGGCAGCTTAGGAAACTTGCGGTGAGAGGAGCTGCAACAAAAAGTTAACTTCACAAAGTTCAATGAAGAGGATGTTGTACATTACCCCACTGAATAAGAGATACTTGACATGGAAGGTTTTGTCCAAACAACGGTTGTAAGCTCACAGACTTGGAGAGTAGCAGATAGATTCTGTGATAGTATTAAGCTTCGTTGAGAGCTGAGGCAAAACTTGAGAGATGGCTTGTTATCCTAGTTAAACGAATAAACTACAATACTAAGAACAGGCTGAATAGTGAACAGGTGTCTTAAAGGATAATCAGCCAATCAGAAGGAAGTGGGCGTAAGTGACAGGAGGAGTAGAAAGCAGGAAACCTGACAGTACCCCCTCATCAAGGAAGCTGTCCCACAGCGGCAGGTCCTGGACGATCAGGATGACGTTGATGAAACAAAGACAAGAGACGGGGGGAGTTGAGATTGGAAAGAGGCTCCCAGGAATCCTCATCACTGGAGTAGTTCTTTCACCTAACTAGATACTGCAAGACACCGTTTGAGTATCTGGAGTCAATGATTGAATCAACCTCATATTCATCGTCCGCTAGGGAAGCAGCAACAGGTTGTAGTAGAACTTGATCGTTCCTTGTGCGGACATAGGGCTTCAAAAGTGATACGTGAAATGTTGGATGGATCTTGAGAGTATGGGGGAGTTGCAATCTGACAGCATTGTCGTTAATGACCTTCTGAACTGGGAAAGGCCCAATAAAAAGACTGGCCATCTTTTTCGAAGGAATCTGTAGTCTCAAGTTCTTAGTGGAAAGCCATACAAGATCTCCCATGGAGTACTGAGGTGGTTTCCTTCTTCTAAGATCATAGTAATGTTTCTGAGTTTTTTGAGCTTCGAGGATGTTTTGCTGGATTATGTCGAAGTTGTGTTGGAGAGAATCATGCAACTCATCAAGTAATGGAGAGTCCAGAGAGCCAAGAGAAGAAAGGGTGAGATCTGGGTGGTAGGCGTAGTTTGCAAAAAACGATGTCATTTTGGTGGATGAATGGATTGAGTTATTGTAAGCAAATTCGGCCATGGAGAGGAACTTGACCCAGTCAGCCTGATGATAGAAGCAATTACATCTAAAGTAGTGTTCGAGCCACTGATTCAACCTTTGCCCATTGGTTTGGGGGTGAAAAGCGGTAGTGTACCGATGGTCAATCTGGGTTAACTCACAGAGTTTAGACCAAAACTTAGAGGTAAATTGTGTACCTCTATCCATTGTCAGTATAGGGGGAATGCCATGTAGTTTAATGATGTGATCGATGAAGAGAGTAGCCGTTTCTGAAGAGGTAGGAAGTTTGTGGAACGGAACAAAATGGGCCATCTTTGTGAAAAGATCGATCACAACAAGAATAGTAGTTTGAGTATTAGATGGTGGTAGATCAACTATGAAGTCCATAGAGACATGGTGCCAAGGTTTGGTAGGCACTGGTAAAGGCATGAGCAAGCCAAAAGGTGGTTTTCGCTCAGGTTTGCAGGTGGCACAGGTTCTACAAGAGGTTATATAATCGTGTACAGTGGCTTTCATCTCCAGCCACCAGAAGGTTCTGCCTATGAGATCCAGAGTCCGACGAAGGCCTGGGTGACCAGCTAAAGGAGAGTCATGGCAAGTCTTTATCAAGGGGGATCTCATCTGAGGAGGTAGAAAAATCTTCTTGCCATGGTAGTAAATTCCGGAAGATTTTAGGAGGTTAGGTAAAGGGGGTGTTGTTTGTTCCTTGCAGTAATTTTTTAAATCAGTGAGCATGGTAGAAGTGAGACCAATAAAACAGTCCGGGGAAACAATTTCCTTTCTTAAAGGGGAGTCATACGGTTTATCAGGTAAACGGGATAATGCATCGGCTTTAGCATTCTTGTGTGCTGGTCTGTAAATAATGTTGAAGTTAAAACGGTCAAAATAGAGGCTCCAACGAACCTGTCTGGCTGAGAGAGTTTTGTTGGATTGCAGGTATTGGAGGTTTTTGTGATCAGTGTATATGTTAATGGGTATGTTGGTGCCTTCTAGGAGATGTCTCCAATGTTCTAGAGAGCGTCGAATGGCTAGCAACTCCTTGTCACCAATAGCATAATTCCTTTCCGCAGGAGACATAACTTTGGAGAAAAAAGATATAGGATGTAATGGTTCTGATAGGGACTTTTGTTGTGAAAGCACAGCACCAATAGCAAAATCAGAGGAGTCCACTTCTAGTGTATATTGATAGAGAGGATTAGGAAATTGTAATATTGGTGCTGTAGTGAATCTCGATTTAAGGTACTGAAAGGCTGTATCGGCATCAGGTCCCCAGGAGAATGAAGTAGAGGAACCGGTAAGGGCTGTTAAAGGTTTCACGATCTTGGAGAAGTCTTTTATAAACTTCCTATAGTAATTGGAAATTCCTAGAAAGCGTTGTAAATCTTTTCTGGATTTAGGTTTTGGCCAGAGGAGAATTACATCCACTTTTTCTTTTTGCATTTTTATACCAGAGGGAGAAATTTCATAGCCGAGAAAGGAAACCTCGTTTGTATGGAACTTACATTTTTCAAGTTTTGCGTAAAGTTTGTGTGCTCTGAGTCTGGAAAGGACTTGACGCACATGTCTGACATGTTCTTGTGGAGTTTTTGAGTAAATGAGTATGTCATCGAGGTAAATTACTAAACATACGTCTAACAAATCACGGAACACATCATTGATAAAAAATTGAAAGGTGGCAGGGGCATTGCAGAGACCGAACGGCATTACAAGGTACTCGAAAAGACCGTATCTGGTCCTGAATGCCGTCAGCCACTCATGCCCCTGTTTGATCCTGATGAGATTATATGCCCCTCTTAAATCAAGCTTGGTGAAAATTCTAGCCTCAGAGAGTCTTTCGGTCATCTCTGGAATTAGAGGTAGTGGATAACGGTTTTTAATAGTGCACTTATTGAGTTCACGGTAGTCAATAATTGGTCTAAGTGTAGAGTCTTTGTTACGTACAAAGAAAAACCCTGCCCCTGCGGGGGATGAGGAAGGCCTAATAAAGCCTTTTTTAAGGTTTTCCTCTAAGTAAAGTTTAAGGAACTCGAGTTCAGGATTGCTTAATGGATAAAGGTGTCCATAAGGAATCCGAGCACCTGATTGTAGGTCGATAGGGCAATCGTAGGCCCTGTGTGGAGGGAGGTTTTCTGCCTCAGTCTTACTGAAAACATCACTAAAATCATGGTACTGTGCTGGTAAACTGTCAGTATGACAGGTTGAATGTAGTAAAAAAGAAGCAGGGAAACATGTGTCTTTGCAATAAACGGAATCAAACTTTATTTGAAATGGAAACCAAAGAATACTTGGGTTATGGAGTTGTAACCATTTCAACCCCAAAACCACAGAAAAATGGGGAGAGGGTAGAACATCAAAGGATAATTTTTCTATATGACCAGAAATGTTAATTAATAAGGGTACAGTCTCATGTGTTATGGGACCAGAAAACATAAGAGAGCCATCAATAACTTTGATGGGTATAGGAGTCTTCTTGAGGATCAGAGGGATTTTGTTCTTTTCACAGAAAACATGATCCATGTAATTCGCAGAAGTCCCAGAATCTATAATGGCATCATCAATCGTCTGCAGGCTTTGTTCCAGCTGTAGGGAGAGAGATAGAGTGCAATAAGGAGGTTTTATTTGTTGTTGTAAGGAAGACAATAAGTAATTAGACTTACTTTTCTTGTTTTTGGACAGAAGTGAGCATTCCTGGACAGTATGGGAGGAGCTTGCACAGTACATACAGAGGTTTTTAAGCCTTCGGCGTTGTTTTTCTTCAAGTGAGAGCGGACCCCTCAGGAAACCAATCTCCATAGGCTCAACTTGAACCTTAGAACTTGAAGTGGTGGAGAGGTTTGAGGGTACATAAGAGGTCTTCGGCTTAGAATCTATGGCATACTTCTCTGCCTTTCTTTCGCGTAAGCGACGATCAATCTGTATAGCCGTTTTCATGAAGAGGTCAAGTGTTTTTGGCAATTCGATTCGGGCGAATTCGTCTTTTAATTGTTCAGAAAGCCCCAACCGGAATTGGTTTCTGAGAGCAACCGGATTCCAGAGAGAATCAGTGGCGAACTGTTAAAAGTCCGTGATGTACTCTTCGACTGGTCTCTTACCCTGTTTGAGATTTCTCAGGCATGTCTCAGCAGTAAGCTGTATGTCTGTGTCCTGGAACATTTCATACATTGCGGAAATTAAATCTTCTAGTGAGCCTAATATAGGATCCTGGGTCTCTAGAAATTTATCAGCCCAGGTTCTTGGGTCCCCCCTGAGGAAGGAGATTGTTGTTATGACCTTCACTCTCTCAGTGGGGTATGTTTTAGGCCTCCTAGTGAAGAGAAGGTAGCAGGCATTTTTAAACTGCCTGTAATTTTTACGGTTACCAGAGAATAAATCAGGGAAAGAAATCTGTGGTTCAATTATCCCTTCAGTCTGATTAGCTTTTAATGCTATAGATTCTTTTATAACGTTTCTTAAAGATGCATTTTCGATTTGCAGGTCATGCAATCCCTGGGCCAATTGATCAACTTTTTGAGTTAGGTTGTACACAATCTGGCGTAGGTCTGCTGGTTCCATATTTTAATGGCTTAGTATTATATAAGGGTTCAGCTAAAGTTTTGATTTGGAACACAACTGCAGTACCTAAGTTAAATAATTGGAATGTCTCACTTAACTGTTAGAAATCCTCTATGAGTGAAAAGGAAGTTCACAGTCAAAGTGATTATGCTCAGATTGTATATAAAGTGACAAACCACACAGAAGGTTCTGTAGGTGAGTTATGGCAAAGAAATCACAGGAATACCAAGTGGAATTTTAGCAAAGTCAAAGTCTCTATACACAAGGTAACACACTTCAAAGCAGCACTGCAACTGAGAGAAGCAGGACAGGGTAAAAGATTCACAGGCACAGTTCATGTAAGTAACGTAGCATCAAATATGTTTTTTAGGCAATTCAACATATATGCTATACAAATGATACAGTTTGTGGAGGAGAGTAGCGGTACCTGAGTATTTGTGTAGGCCTGGCTTAAGCATGTAACTCCGGAGCTCCTGTGTGTGAAGTGGAGCTGGTGCCGGGGAGACCGGAAGTGACGTCACGCTGCAGCGGAGTAGCGGGCAGCTTAGGAAACTTGCGGTGAGAGGAGCTGCAACAAAAAGGTAACTTCACAAAGTTCAATGAAGAGGATGTTGTACATTACCCCACTGAATAAGAGATACTTGACATGGAAGGTTTTGTCCAAACAACGGTTGTAAGCTCACAGACTTGGAGAGTAGCAGATAGATTCTGTGATAGTATTAAGCTTCGTTGAGAGCTGAGGCAAAACTTGAGAGATGGCTTGTTATCCTAGTTAAACGAATAAACTACAATACTAAGCACAGGCTGAATAGTGAACAGGTGTCTTAAAGGATAATCAGCCAATCAGAAGGAAGTGGGCGTAAGTGACAGGAGGAGTAGAAAGCAGGAAACCTGACACATACGTTCTCCCAAGTACAAACTAACATTATTGATGCTAAGCGCTACCAGAAGTTCTATTACGACAAAAAGAGAGCACCCACACCTCCTTATGCTACTGGGGACAAGGTATGGTTATAAACTCGTAATTTGAAATTGCATTTACCATCCAGGAAACTATCCTCCTTATACATTGGCCCATATACCGTTAAGGCTATTGTAAACCGGAACGCAGTCACCCTGGACTTACCTTCTGGAATGTCTATTCACCCTACCTTTCATGTTTCTTTACTAAAACCTTACCGCTCTACCAGGGAGCTGGAGGCTCACCCAAGTGATCCTTCTACTATCAGTGACTTAACAGCTGAGTATGAGGTACATTCCATCAAGGATTCCAGACGCCACACGGGTGGCTTGCAGTATCTTATCCATTGGAAGGATTATCCTGAGGAGGATGATTCCTGGGAACCCGCTGGTAATGTATCACCTCCTCGGTTCGTGTCCCAGACCCTGATCCCCGGAGTGGATCCTTGGGGGGGGGGGGGGGGAGTTCTGTCATAAATTTCCTTTATATCAGCCCTTGCTCCGTATTGTGCTATAGCTTTAAGGGGCGTTTACATAAACTAAGTCATTGCTATTTAAACTCAACCATGTACCCAGTTCATTGCTTGGTAATTCTTGCTGTTTCCTGACCTACCTCAGGACTGTTCTACAACTTATTTAGCTTAACGCTTTCAAGTTCTTCGTTCCATTCACCTGCTACTCGTTCCTCTGTGGGCTTTCCCTGAAGTTGCGTTCCTCTAACGGGTATCCATCTCCGGAACTACAGTATCCATCTGCGGTGACATCACATGCCGGAGAGGCCGCATTGAGGAGTCTGAGACCGCTCCGACTAACAGCTGATCGCTGCTACACATCCCAGATACCGGACCGCTTGAGTTCGCTCCTAAGACTGCTCTACCCTTGCAAGTGGTTCACAGTAAGACTTAAACTGCCTTATAGCTTGTATGTTGTGCACTATACCAACGTTGTGTTTGTTACTTTGTATCAGGACTCTAATATGCTCTAATATGCTACCATTTCTGTACTAGTTGCGCTACCATTTTGCCTTTATTTCAACTGGTATTGAGAGTTGCTGTTGCCCTAAATTATGCTATACGCTCCCTTTTTGGAGCCTAACGCAGCCCTTCTGTGAACTCTAAATACCAGCGGTATTTAAAAGGTGCGGGGGGAAAAAACCCAGCGTTAGCTACGCGGGTCGTTACCGACAAAACTCTAAATCTAGCCAAATGGATTCAATCCTGCATTTCATCCATTTTCTGATCATTTAACCAACTCATCCTCTGTACAAGAACTCGCTAATAACCTTTCACAAATTCACACTAACCTCAAGGCCAATATCTCTGAAGCTATCTCTGAAGCTCAAGGCATACAGAACCATTATTACTATCTTAGACATCGTAAACCGCCTGAGTACAAGATTGGCGATAATGTATGGCTTTCGACTAAAAATCTGCGTTCGAATGCTCCCAGTAAAAAACTAACTTCTTTATTTATAGGACCTTATCAAATCGTTAAGATCATAAACAAAAATGCAGTTACTCTGAATCTACCTCAGGAACTTCGGATTCATCCGACATTCCACGTATCCCTATTGAAACCTTATACTCAAGTTAGAGGTTCTCCTTTACCTATCAAACACTCACTTCTTTCCGATCAACCTGAATATGAAGTTGCTGACATTTTGGATTCTAGGAAACGTGGGAACATACTTGAATATTTGATTCATTGGAAGGGCTACTCTCATAAAGAGGATTCATGGGAACCCTCTACAAATCTTTCTGCTGACCGTCTTGTTTCCCTTTTTCATAACTGACACCCGGAGAGACCGTCTCCTTGAAACCCGGTGGGTTTCCTTTTGTGTGGGGGTACTGTCATGCATACCCCTTTAAGGAGGAACAATCATCTGTTTCATCTCCAGCCTATAAAGCCTCACCTGACCTCTAACAAATTGCTTGGTAATTTGAATCCTGTCTAGGAAATCCTAGCTGATCTTGTGCCCAGCCGGTTCTAACTTTGTCTATTTCAAGTTTATTCAGCTTCTCTCGTTAATACTCTGAAGTTTCATGTAAGTTATTGACAACCTGAATCTGAATCAAGACTTCTCTCTGTTTTAAAATTGAACAACTAAGCTGTATTTGCAACATTCTAATTACTAGCAGTTTGTGGGAAATTCCTGTATGAGTTTCAGCATTGCTCATTTCTGATGTATACCTCTATGCTAACAGCTTGCTTTCCAGCACTCACACAGCTAATTGCTGCAGCCATCAGCTGTGCTGTCTCATAGCTTTCAGTCTGTGTCTTACCTCTTATCCGGATCAAGCTCCAGTATTTGCGGTCACGCCGCCTACTCAGCTATATCAGTCAGTAACTGACAACGGAGCATTGCCTTCTCTGTTAATCCTCCTGGATCCGGACAAGTTTCTTTGCTAAATAAATCTTAATCAAAACGTAAGTACCGGTCTTACAGAATCTGTTTCCCTATCAAGTATTGAAATACTCCTAAGGATTTTAATTTGTGCTCTGTGTGTTATTCTAAGGAGATTAATATATATATATATATGCATATGTGGTTTCCTATAATATCACATCTATTCTGTTGCTTAGCCTGTTAGTTCTTAGTACCATCTGTAACAATTGTTGCAATTAACTAGTGTGTGGCCTTAAGTGTTTAAGTTTCACAAATACTTCTAACTCTTACCAACACTGTTTATATATCAACTGCTTGATTCAAGAACTGAATTATTCAGTAATATTTCAGAGATTGATTTAAGCTACAAAATACTACTTATCAATTCATGAATAGATTTGACTCAATAATGTTTCTTTGTATTTTTCTGCAAAAACAGATCCATCAGAATTAACTATCATTACATACTACAACTTGCACCTATAATATTGCAGGGTATTTACTTCTGATATATGCTTCCTAGCACTTATTTGGTATCAGTGTCATCCTTGAAGTACAGACCTTACTACACATATACATTTATATTGTACAGCAGTTTAACTATTAAGTAACCACAGTTGGGTTCTTAATTTAATGTAGCATTCTCCCTCTCTCCTAGGGATTTGCTATATAAATACCATCCATTGTTACAGTATTACCAAGCCCACCGACATGAACCCAGTGGATATTGTTACACATGTACAAACACTCACTGACAGAGTGGAAAAACTTGCTCAAGCTGTGAATACACTCCAGCAGGAAAACACATCTCTCAAGGCATACATTAAAGAGATAGCTGAAAAAACAGAAACTAGATTCCCACTCTGAACCTAGCATTAGCCCCCCAGACAAGTTTAATGGTGACCGTAAGCTATTTAGAGAATTCAGAAATGCCTGTTATCTTCTCTTTACATTAAAACCTAAAACTTTTCCTACAGACCATGTTAAGGTCCTTACTACTATTTCTTACCTAAGGGGGGAACCCCGTAGCTGGGCTAACTCTTTTTTTTAGACTAATGACCCTTTACTTCACTAAATAGACTCCTTTTTTCTAGCAATGTCACAGCTATACGATAACCCTTATAAGCAGCTTACTGCTGAGACTGCAATGCGGTCATTAAAACAACATAAAAGACCAGTCGAGGACTACATAATTGAGTTCAAGAGATGGTCTAAGGATAAAGACTGGAATGAGCTATCACTAAAAAACCAATTCCGTCTAGGATTGTCTGACTCCTTAAAAGACGAATTGGCTAGGGTTGAGTTGCCAGAGAGTTTTGAAGCTCTTGTTAATTTAAGCATAAGTTTAGATAGGCGTCTAAGAGAACGCAGACAAGAGCGTAATACCCCTAACACCAAAACACCTATTAGGGAGGCACATGAACCCATGGATTTAGGATTCCTGAGGGGACCCCTAAACCCACAAGAAAAGCTTAGACGGCGAAACAACAACTTATGTATTTACTGTGGTGCCTCTGAGCATACCGTGAAGGACTGTCCCGCTCTTGCTCGTCAAAAAAGGGGTAAGAACATTTTAATGAATGTGTGTGACCAGTCATTAGCTACAACTACCAGCCATTGCTCACTTTCCGTTCTCTTGCAGTGGGAGACCCAGCGACTGCCGTCCAAGGCGATTATTGACTCCGGGGCGAGTGTAAATTATATAGATTTAAGTTATTCACTGTTAAATAAAATCCCACTTATAAAAAAAGAAAACTCCCGTGACTGTACGTGTTATTGACGGTGCCCAGATATCCTCAGGTCCCATACAGTTTCAGACCATACCTTTTAAGGTGGTCACAGAGTCAAACCATTCTGAGTTTATTAGTTTTGATCTGATTCCATCTGCTATATACCCTCTCATTTTAGGTTATTCCTGGTTAAGGTTGCATAATCCTAAAATTTCTTGGGAGACTTCTGCCGTAGATTTTGTATCCGACTACTGTAATTTAACCTGTTTTATTAACCATCATATTCTCCACACTACAGTGGACCAAATACCACAGGAGTACTTAATATTTTAAAGAGGTTTTTTGTAAAAAAGAGTCTGAAAATCTTCCACCCCATCGCAAATATGACTGCCCCATAGACTAAATACCTGGAGTAGATATACCTTGCGGACATATATACCCTTTATCTAGTACTGAATTAGAACATCTAAAGGGTTATTTGGAAGAGAACCTCAGGAAGGGTTTTATTAGACATTCCACCTCTCCTGCAGGCTCTGGGATGTTTTTCGTAAAGAATAAGGATGGTAGCCTCCGTCCTATAGTGGATTACAGGGAATTGAATCGTTGTATGATAAAAAATAGATACCCTTTGCCACTTATCCCTGAGCTCATAGAGCGGTTGCAGGGTGCCACCTACTTTACAAAATTGGACCTCAGAGGGGCATATAATATTATTCGTGTAAGAAAAGGGGACGAATGGCTCACAGCATTCCGTACTCGTTACAGATTATACGAATACACTGTAATGCCATTCGGCCTCTGCAACGCACCCTCCACTTTTCAGCACCTAATAAACGACATATTAAAAGATTTATTAGACATCTATGTTGTCATCTATCTAGATGATATTCTGATATATTCCAAATAAAAAAAGAACATATTAAGCACGTAAGATCAGTGCTCTCTAGGTTACGTGATAACCAGTTATTTGCAAAACCAGAAAAATGCATATTTCACTCTGACACCATCACCTTTTTGGGATATGTCATTACACCTAATGGTATAAATATGGAAGATAACAAAATCCAAGCAATTGTGTGCTGGCCTATTCCTACCACCAAAAGACAAATCCAGAGCTTCATGGGATTTGCAAATTTCTACCGAAAATTCATAAAAGGGTTTCCACAACTTACAAGACCACTCACTAACCTGACAAAAAACAATACAAAATTTATCTGGACAACCCAATGCCAGATAATTTTTGATCAATTAAAACATCTCTTCACCACTGCACCCATACTGAAGTTTCCAAACCCGTCCCTCCAATACGTCCTAGAGGTAGACGCCTCTGATTATGCTATCGGAGCGGTCTTATCACAAAGGCCGACCCTTAACCAACCTCTGCATCCGGTAGCTTTTTTCTCTCGTGTTATGACTCAATCTGAAATAAATTATGCTATAGGAGAGAAAGAGTTGTTAGCTATTAAGTCCTCTTTGGAGCATTGGCGTCACCTATTGGAGGGAACAAAGCTACCCATACTCATATATACTGACCATAGGAACCTCCAATACTTAAAAACAAACAGAACGCTCACTTCCAGACAAGTTCGGGGGAACTTATATTTTAGTAGGTTCAAATATCTAATAACTTACAGACCAGCAAATAAGAATGCAAAGGCAGACGCTTTATCCCGCATGCATCCTAAACCTAGCACAACTAACAATACCACTACTGTCATACCTCTAGAACATATTATTGGTCTTACACAAGACACTATATCCTTATTCAAGACTCATCAGGCATCTGACACCTCTAAACCAACTGCACAACTTCACACAGGTTCTGATAGTCTCCTGTACTATAATATATTACTATATGTTCCAAAAAGCCTAAGGGAAAAGGTCTTACATACCAATCATGACAATCCATTAGCAGGACACCCTGGTTGTCAAAAAACCATTGACCTAATTACAAGAGTATACTGGGGGCTACATATGATCAGGGATATTAAGCAATATGTTCTCTCATGTAAAACATGTATAGTCTCAAAGAACAGTACTACTCGTCCGCAGGGACAGTTATTATCTTTACCCACTCCCACAAGACCTTGGACAGACATTGCCCTAGATTATATAGTAGAATTACCCAAATCTACCAATAACAATACTATCATAGTAGTTGTCGATCTATTTAGTAAAATGGCTGATTTTATCCCTACAACCAAACTCCCCACAGCAGCAGAAACCGTGCAGCTTCTTCTACAACATGTCATAAAACTCCACGGACTACCTCAATCTATAACTTCAGATAGAGGTTCACAGTTTACTAGCAAATTCTGGACTGCACTATGTAAAACCCTGAAGATTCAACAAAGATTAAGTACCTCATTTCATCCTCAGACGAACGGCCAAACAGAAAGGACCAATCAATGGTTAGAACAATACCTCCGATGTTTCACCAACTCAGTACAGGATAACTGGTCCTCTCTGCTGCCCTATGCATAGTTTGCATATAACAATACTGTTCATACCACAACGAAACTCTCACCATTCTACGTAATCTATGGGTTCCATCCAACATTCCACTATGATTCCACAGTGGAGAGTACCTGTCCCATAGTCGATGACCTGGTTAACACCATCTCACATACGTTCTCCCAAGTACAAACTAACATTATTGATGCTAAGCGCTACCAGAAGTTCTATTACGACAAAAAGAGAGCACCCACACCTCCTTATGCTACTGGGGACAAGGTATGGTTATAAACTCGTAATTTGAAATTGCATTTACCATCCAGGAAACTATCCTCCTTATACATTGGCCAATATACCGTTAAGGCTATTGTAAACCGGAACGCAGTCACCCTGGACTTACCTTCTGGAATGTCTATTCACCCTACCTTTCATGTTTCTTTATTGAAACCTTACCGCTCTACCAGGGAGCTGGAGGCTCACCCAAGTGATCCTTCTACTGTCAGTGACTTAACAGCTGAGTATGAGGTACATTCCATCAAGGATTCCAGACGCCACACGGGTGGCTTGCAGTATCTTATCCATTGGAAGGATTATCCTGATGAGGATGATTCCTGGGAACCCGCTGGTAATGTATCATCTCCTCGGTTGGTGTCCCAGACCCTGATCCCCGGAGTGGATCCTTGGGGGGGGGGGGGGGAGTTCTGTCATAAATTTCCTTTATATCAGCCCTTGCTCCGTATTGTGCTATAGCTTTAAGGGGCGTTTACATAAACTAAGTCATTGCTATTTAAACTCAACCATGTACCCAGTTCATTGCTTGGTAATTCTTGCTGTTTCCTGACCTATCTCAGGACTGTTCTACAACTTATTTAGCTTAACGCTTTCAAGCTCTTCATTCCATTCACCTGCTACTCGTTCCTCTGTGGGCTTTCCCTGAAGTTGCGTTCCTCTAACGGGTATCCATCTCCGGAACTACAGTATCCATCTGCGGTGACATCACATGCCGGAGAGGCCACATTGAGGAGTCTGAGACCGCTCCGACTAACAGCTGATCGCTGCTACACATCCCAGATACCGGACCGCTTGAGTTCGCTCCTAAGACTGCTCTACCCTTGCAAGTGGTTCACAGTAAGACTTAAACTGCCTTATAGCTTGTATGTTGTGCACTATACCAACGTTGTGTTTGTTACTTTGTATCAGGACTCTAATATGCTACCATTTCTGTACTAGTTGCGCTACCATTTTGCCTTTATTTCAACACTGTGTTGTTACTCTGTATCAGGTGCTCCATAAGTAACCTCTGCTGCACTAGTTGCGTTACCGTAGCCATAGAGGTGTTACTACAAATTGCACCTATAATATTGCAGGGTCTTTACTTCTGATATATGCTTCCTAGCACTTATCTGGTATCAGTGTCATCCTTTAAGTACAGACCTTACTAAACATATACATTTATATCGTACAATAGTTTAACTATTAAGTAAACACAGTTGGGTTCTTAATTTAATGTAGCATTCTCCCTCTCTCCTAGGGATTTGCTATATAAATAAAATTACAGAGTGATAGTTCCTGTTCCAAAACAGGAATAGTGACTGGGATTCTACTCCATTCTGTTTGTGGTTCCCAAAAAGGAGGGAACCTTCAGACCAATTCTAGATCTCAAGAGTGTAAACAAGTTCCTCAGAGTTCCGTCTTTCAAGATGGATACTATTCGTTCCATTCTTCCTCTGGTTCAAGAGGGCCAGTTCATGACTACAGTGGATTTGAAGGATGCGTATCTGCATATTCCCATCCACAGGGACCATCACAAGTTTCTGAGGTTTGCATTTCTAGACAGGCACTTTCAGTTTGTGGCTCTTCCATTCGGTCTGGCAACGGCTCCCAGGAATTTCTCAAAGGTTCTGGGAGCATTGTTGGCGGTGCTCCATTTTCAGGGGTTGCTGTGGCACCTTATATGGACGACATTATGGTTCAGGCGCCATCTTTTCAACAAGCATGCTCCCACACTGAGATGTTATCTTTTCTTCGTTCTCACGGATGGAAGGTGAATTTGGGAAAAAGTTCCTTGGTTCCAGCTACAAGGGTAGTGTTCTTGGGTACCATAAAACATTCCCTATCAATGAAAATTTTTCTGACAGAGGCCAGAAAGACAAAGATCTTCAACTCATGTTTTGCCCTTCAGTCTTCCCTTTGGCCGTCAGTGGCTCAGTGTATGGAGGTAATTGGTCTGATGGTGTCAGCTATGGACATCATACCGTTTGCTCGGTTCCATCTCGGCCTCTACAGTTATGCATGCTCAGTCAATGGAACGGGGATTATGTGGACTTCTGGATCAGGTGGCAAGAGAATCTCTCCCGTGGTGGTTGTCTCAGGGTCATCTCTCCCAGGGAACCTGTTTCTGCAGGCCTTCCTGGGTGATTGTAACCACGGATGCCAGCCTACTGGGATGGGGAGCAGTCTGGGGCTGATTGAGGGCTCAGGGACTATGGTCTCGGGAGGAGTCGGTTCTTCCCATAAAAATTCTGGAGCTGAGGGCAATCTTCAATGCTCTTCTGGCCTGGCCTCAGTTAGCTTCAGCTCAGTTTATCAGGTTTCAGTCGGACAACATAAGTTCAGTGACTTACATCAATCATCAGGGAGGAACTCAGAGTTCCTTGGCCATGACAGAGGTAGCCAAGATTATTCAGTGGGCGGAGTCTCACAACTGCTGTCTGTCGGCGATTTTCTGAGCAGACAGACCTTTCATCTGGGGGAGTGGGAGCTTCACCCAGGGGTGTTTTCCAGCTGGATTCTCAAGTGGGGCTGGCCGGAGCTGGATTTCATGGCATCTTATCAGAATGCCAAGCTCCCGAGGTACGGGTCGCGGTCAAGGGATCCACAGGCTGTACTGATAGATGCTCTGGTGGTTCCTTGGAATTTCAGTCTGGCATACGTGTTTCCTCCATTTGCTCTCCTTCCTCGGGTCATTGCTCGGATCAGACAGGAAAGGGCGTTGGTGATTCATATTGCACCGGTGTGGCCTTGCAGAATCTGGTATGCAGATCTGGTGGAGATGTCATCTCTTCCACCGTGGACTTCCGTTAAGAAAGGACCTTCTGGTCTTCCGGTGGGCGGGCGTTATGTGCGGCAGCAGAAGAGAGGAGCTCCGATCCTTCAGCTCCTAAAATAGCCCCTGTCGCCGCATAATTTGCCCTAAAAGACATTATTGGTTCAGGCGCCTTGGCAGGAAAAGTAAGAACCCTGTCCAGACAACTCGCAGCAATGAACCCTTACATCTGGCTCCCCCACTGATAAGCCATTAGGTGGAAACCACACTAAAGCCAATTGCGGTCTTAATAAAGAGACAATATCACATCTCCCGATCCGAAGGAGGTGATCGCATTGAGAAGAGCATCTAACTGATTAACTAGCCCTGGGGAAAATCGATGGACTGCCGTAGATACGCAGGGTAAGCTGGTCCATACACGCTGTGGACTGGAAGCAGACGCCATCTTGGCAATAACCCATGTGCAGCAAATCAAGTATTGTTGGCTCGCTCAAATAAAGAGCTACACTAAACAAACGCTGCGCACTTGGGGAAACAGAAGAACACGGTTTACCAGCAGCACCTTAACACTACTAAAACCCTAACACAGATGCAAGGCTAGTCTTAGATAAACAGGCCATATTGACATTGGAGGATAATAAGGAGACAGCCAGTACACACCCCTAGTAGCTGTTAATTGAACACTTGTTGGGCTGACATCCACTGAAGTGCAACATATCGCTTTTTGTTGATCCTAACTTTCCATATATCTCAACTAGATTGCCTAGCGGAGAGTGGCCTTTCCTCACCAAATAACGGACTGAAGTGCATGTGGCGTGATTCACCCTTTAGTTTTTACAACATATAGCTAAAGCAAGATATAGCATAAGCAAGACGCGCATGTAGCATTAACGCATAAATTGTGGCAACATATTCACTTTATCCCTTTCCAAACGTATAATGCCACACCGTGAGTGAGTAACCAGAAATCCCCATGAACCTGCCCCCCCACAGAGATCTCCTCAGTCTCAGTATAACCCTCAGAGCGAATTAAAGTCATGGCTCCAAAGCGGCTTTCACGTAATTTGATACCCTGTTAATGCCCTGTATGCAAAGATATTTTACCCCATATACGAAAAGCACAGACACAATGTCTGGTAAGCAAAGACAACAAGACAGAAGGCATAAGCACCAAGTGGAAATTCACTTGACAGCTGGCAGCGTACCAGAGGAAGCAGACCTCACACAGCCAGACACCCATCCCATTGTCTCACAGCTTTCGGCGCTTTTCTTGCCAAAAAGTGACCAACTTCAAACTGGTTTAGATGCCCTAAACCTCTGATTTTAAGGCCTTTTCTACATGGCTAACAGCGGTGGAGCAAAGAACTGCAGAAAATGAAACAATGACAATCTGCTGCAAACATTATTCAACTACAGAGACAAAATAAGCTTCTACAAGAAAAAATGGACGACCTGGAAAACAGGTCCAGAAGAAACAACATCAGGGTGGTTGGTCTGCCCGAAACAGTGCCAAATACTGCGCTGATAGACTTTGCAGAGAGAATACTACCTAAACTGTTGAAAATACCCCAAGACAACATACCATGCATAGCAGAAAGAGCACATAGGGTAGGAAAAGCAATTTGCAACAGGATCTGAGCCACTTTCTGCACCAAGGCAAATAATGATAAAGTATCTTAATTTCAAAGACAAGATGGTTGTACTGAAAGCATACAGACTAAACACCAGAGTTAGCGTATGAAGGTAAAAGAATACATCTCTTCCAAGATTATTCGATGGAGGTAGCAAAGAGACATAGGGAATTTACGCCATACTGCAAGGAACTCTGGGAAAAAGGAGAAAAGATATTCCTGATGTATCCTGCCCGTCTTAAATGACAGACACCACAGGGTCCCAGGGTGTTTGACTCAGCGAAACAGCTTCAAATATATCTGCGCAGAAGAAACCTTGTGGAGGTACAAAGAGAAGAGGAAAAAAGCATAGAAGAAGCAGCATAGAAGAAGCAGCAGACTGAAAACTGCAGTCTTGAACTTTGAAAAAACTCTCACAACCATTTGAGTAAGAGCCGAAATGGACAATAAAGACTGAGGACTGAACATTGTTACACAAAAAGCCATCTTCCATGGCCTAAAATATCCTTTTGGAAGTGGGGGGGGGAGGGATGGGGGTTAAATTGTTCTGTATTGTTTCATTAATTGCACTGGTTTCAGTTCGATCACACAATTGTTCCACTATTACTGTTTTACATCTTTTATTTCACTTTTTGAATGTAACAGGTATTTACGACCTGAATTGCACTGAATCATAATTTTCTCCTCTCATTTTAGTGTTGAATCTACTGATAATATATTGACTAGTGTTCTTATCGCAGGGGAGAAGCCCTGGGGTGCCAAGCTGTAAATAAGACACACCCACACAATCATAACATAATCACACTGAGATAGCTCTCACTACAAGTATAATGGGAACAAGGATTGTCTCCTGGAATGTGGGGGGTTACATCTCCTATCAAGTGGAAAACCATACTAAAACAACTAAAGTCTAAATGGACTGATATAGCTATATTGCAGGAGACACACCTCAAACCAGTAGAACACCAAAAACTTAAACAGGGATGGGTGGGGGAGGTCATATACACAAAATACGATACCACTAGGGCTAGAGGAGTCGCCATCCTTTTTAGGAAGAACCTGGATTACAAAATACTCAAAACACTTACTGATACAGAGGGCAGATTTCTACTATTTCAATTAGAGATCAAAGGAATCTTGGTTACTCTGGTTGGCGTGTATGGCCCGCACACACATAAACAAGACTTTTGGAGCAAATTCAGAACTCAACTCCTTAGCTTTTCAGACACTCCACTGATATTAGGGGGTGATTTTAATGTTGTACCACAGACCCCAGCGGACAGATTCAAAAACCCCACTTCAACACATACCCGTCAAAAACTGTCAACAAATGTGAAAAGGGAGTCCATAATGCTGAATAAATTCAGAAAGGCACTATCTCTCATAGATATTTGGAGAAACAGAAATCCCGAAGCAAGGGACTACACATGTGTTACTCCTGCAAAAGACACTATGTCACGCATAGATTTTTTCCTCATATCCGATTTTCTGAGCCCCAGAGTCACTGATGCCACAATAGACACCCCCACCATATCAGACCATGCACCAATACTCCTTAAACTGGTGCTAGGAAAGATAAAGAAAAAATCAAACCACTGGTCCTTTCCCAAATATCTATACCAAGACATCAATCTCAGGAGGTATTTAGTGGGGGAATGGTTAACATATAAATCCCTGAACTCGCAACACGCAAAAGACCTGGTATTATACTGGGAGGCGGGCAAAGCGGTCCTCAGAGGGGTGATCACCTCTTATGTCATTGTAGGGAGGAAGAAAAAGAAAGCTAGGGAAGAGCTAATGCTGAGACAATTACTAAATGCTAGAAACAGGTACCTTAGACACCCGACAGAGACATTTAAACAAAAGTACAAAGACATTAAAGCTCAAAGAGATATAATGCTATCCCAAAGTGCGGCCAGAGACATGCAAGCGGCATGTGCTAAATTTTACAGATATGGAAACAAAACTTGGGTGTCTGTTGGCAAGAATAACTAAACTAGCTAAAACCGCAAAAAACATAACAGCCATATTAGACAAGGGTATCTATCACACAGAGGGAAAAAAAATACAGGAAATATTTAAAAGCTATTATTCACAGCTATATAAAAGAGTAGATGTAGATGGGGAAGCCAAGGATGGATTTTTGAATAATATAAAACTCCCCACACTAACAGACGAGCAACGGAACACCATAAACGCACCTATAAATGTAACTGAGATAATTAAAACTATTAGGGAAATGCCACTCGAAAAGGCCCCAGGTCCGGATGGCTTACCAAACAAATTTTATAAAATAATCAAGTCAGAAGAAGCAGAGACTCTCTCCACACTATTCAATAGAATCTTGACAGGTAAGGCCAGAATGTCACAAAGATTTACCGAAGCAAACATTAGCCTAATTCCTAACCCGGACAGAGACCCAATTCACCCTGCATCTTATAGACCCATATCCCTCATGAATTTGGACTATAAACTACTCACAAACATTCTTGCCACTAGATTAGCGACAGTCTTACCCCAATTAATACACAAAGATCAGACAGGTTTTGTCAAAGATAGAAACGTGGTTACAAACATAAGAACACTACTGACACATTAATGGAACCAGAAATACATCAGGGAGGAGGGTACCACCCATTGTGCATGTGCTCTGTTGGTTGATGCAGAAAAGGCCTTTGATAAGGTATTGTGGGACCACCTTTTCCTAACCCTTGGTAGATTTGGGATCAGAGGACACTTTGCTTACACAATCCAAACACTCTACACTGCCCCTCAGGCTGCTATATTGGTAAATGGAAATCCGTCCCAGCCTTTTACCCTTGAAAGAGGCATGAGACAGGGTTGCCCGCTTTCACCCCTTCTATTTGATATCGCACTGGAACCCCTAGCCATTAAGATAAGAACAGAGACGGAGGGCCTAACGTTGGGGAAAAAAACATTACATTTATCATTATTTGCTGACAACATATTATACTTGCAAGACCTAGTCTCCAATATCCCTAAAGTAATAAACATCATAACACAATTTGGAAAGATATCGGAATATAAAATCAATACAGACAAAACAGAATTAGTATTGCTAAAAACACAAGGAAAACCACCAAACTTGAATTATGACTTCCGAATAGTGCAAGGAAATTTTAAATATCTAGGCATTAAATTGAATGTAGACCCTAACAAATGGTATGAGGCGAATCACTCACTCCTTAAAAAAGAAGCCCAAGATCTAATCACACACTGGACGACACTCCCACTCACAATGACGGGCAGAATTAGTTTGGTTAAGATGATACTGTTTCCTAAGCTGCTATATATACTTCAAATGGTACCCTATATATTAAGTAAAATAGACTTTAAATACTGGACTTATTTTCACATTTATATGGGCAAAAAAAAAGCATAGAATCAAGCGCTCAAAAATGATCAGTTTGGTAGATGTGGGGGGGATGGCGGTACCGGATGTTGAGATGTATAGCTGGGCGGCCCAGGCAAAATACGCACTGGACTGGATGACAGGGCAGGAACATTTCACTATACCAGAGTTAGAGCAACAAGCAGTAGAGCCCTGGTCCCTCGCAATGTTACCACACATGAGTAATGCTAAAGCGGACAAATATCTCTCAAAATACCCACTTATCCAACAACCAGCGCTTGCTTGGAGGAAAATCTGTCATAAATTGCAATTACACCACAAGGTCACTAGGCTCCTTCCACTACAGGGCAATCCAGACTTTATCCCGGGCTTCTCTACCTCAGTGTTTAGGGAATGGAAGGTTAAAGGAATAGATACCTTGTCCAAATTGCTAGATGAAAATGGTTCGATAGTGCAAACATTTGCCCAACTGAAAACGAAATACAACTTGTCACACAATCAGCATTTTGCATACTTACAGATGAAACACTATATTACAGATATTTTACATTCTAATTCACTTCCAGCAAAGGACAGTAGTCTCAACCATTTTATGAACACATATGAGCAAGGTAGTAAATCGATTTCACCTATCCTCAAATCTCTAGTGGCAATCGACAATGCCAACACACTACAGCAAATTAGAGAAAAATGGTCACACATCTTAGACTCGGACATAACTCATACCATGATTCAACAAAGTATAATAAAAACAAGGAGGGCAACACTCTCAGCCAATATAAGAGAATCACACACCAAAATACTGGAGACAGCATACTTAACACCCAAAACTTATAGAACATGGGAACCAAATTCAGAAGGGAAATGCACGAAATGCTCTTATCCAGCGCGGATCTCCTGCACATGCTCTGGTCCTGCCCTAGGCTATACAGATTCTGGGGTATGCTTACGAGGTGAGTAAATTCCATAACCGACAAAAAACTAACCTTCACTGCTAAGGAAATAATATTTCTTGATATCCGAAATCTGCATACAAAAAGATCATTACTCATATACAACATAATACTCCTAGCTAGGAATAGCATACTGCAACACTGGCTGAGTAGCAGAGTCCCAACACTTACACAACTCAAGCATAAAATACACTAACAGTTAATATTCGAGCAGATAGATGCACAGGGGGACCTCCAGGGAAGAACGAAGCACTTTATGATGAAATGGGAACAATACATCCTAACCTTAATCGAGGCACAGCAATCCCAGATAATTTACCCAATGAGGAAATCAGAGTACATACTGAATGCTCAATTAAGGGGAGAGTGGCAGGTAGGCACTGATAAATAGATTGCAGAGGGGATGATAACTTCATATACACACTTAGCAGTGGCGGACTGGCACCCCGGGGCAGGGAACTTACCCCAGCTCCAAATTCTTGTGTTTAATTGTGTTGTGTTATGTTTTGTTTTATTTTTGCTTTGTTTTATTTTATAAGAAAATGAAAAACTGAAGACATACATATACAGATGTAGCCACAGTATACTGGATACACCAAAGACTGGAACTAATTCGATCTAGAGAATAATTGTCATTGGACTACTTGTTAAATGTATTGTTAACTAATACTCACTGTATCAGTTGTTGAGTGTCGAACATGTATGATATGTCTTTCATCAAAATAAAAGTTATAAAAAAATAAAGGACCTTCTACTTCAGGGGCCCTTCCTTCATCCAAACCTCGTTTCTCTGAAGCTGACTGCTTGGAGATTGAACGCTTGATATTATCTAAGCGGGGTTTTCTAAGTCGGTCATTGAGACCATGTTTCAGGCTCGTAAGCCTGTGACTAGAAATATTTATTATAAGATATGGCATAAATATCTGTATTGGTGTGAATCCAGAGGGTTCTCTTAGAGTAGAGTTAGGATTCCTAGGATTTTGTTTTTTCTCCAGGAGAGTTTGGAGAAGGGTTTATCTATTTTTTTACACAAGCGTCTGGCGGATGTGCCAGATGTTCAATCTTTTTGTCAGGTCCTGGTTAGAATCCGTCCTATGTTTAAGTTTGTTATACTCCTCCTTAGAGTCTTAATTTAGTTCTTAGAGTTCTTCAACAGGCTCCATTTGAGCCTATGCATTCTTTGGATATTAAGATGTTATCCTGGAAGGTTTTATTTTTTGTTGCAATTTCGGAGCTTTCAGCGTTGCAGTGTGACTCTCCTTACCTTATTTTCCATTCCGAAAAGTGGTTTCGGATAGGAATATTAATCAAGAAATCGTTGTTCCTTCTTTGTGCCCTAACCCTTATGAGAAGTCATAAGGAGCGTTTGTTGCACAACCTGGATGTGGTTCGTGCTTTGAAATATTATTTTCAGGCGACTAAGGATTTTTGCCAGTCTTCTTTGTTTGTTGTTTTTTCTGGGAAGCGCAGGGGTCAGAAAGCTACGGCTACTTCTCTTTCTTTTTGGTTGAGGAGTGTTATTCGCTTGGCATATGTGAGAAAATCACAGCTCATTCCACAAGGGCTGTTTCTTCTTCTTGGGTCTTCAAAAATGAAGCTTCTGTGGAACAGATTTTCAAGGCTGTCACTTTGTCATCTTTACACACTTTTTCTAAATTTTATAAGTTTGATACTTTTGCTTCGGCTGAAGCTTCTTTTGGGAGAAAGGTTCTTCAAGCAGTGGTGCCTTCTGTTTAGGTTCTCTGTCTTGTCCCTCCCTTATCATCTGTGTCCTCTAGCTTGGGTATTGATTCCCAACAGTAATTGATGATCCGTTGACTCACCGTGTCATTAGAAAGAAAAGAAAATGTATGCTTACCTAATAAATTTATTTATTTCTTGACACGGTGAGTGCACTGCCCACCCTGTATTTTTCAGACAGTTTATTTTTCTATAAACTCAGGTACCTCTGCTGCACCTTATGTTACTTCCCTTCTCCTTTCCCTTTGGTCGAATGACTGGGGTTTGTGGGTAGGGAAGTGATATTTAACAGCTTTGCTGTGGTGCTCTTTGCCTCCTCCTGCTGGCCAGGAGTGATATTACCAACAGTAATTATGATGATCCATGGATTCACCGTGTCAAGAAATAAATACATTTATCAGGTAAACATAAATTTTATTTTTATTGTCCTATATGTACTCTCGTCTTCCAATTGTCTTTTACGTTCTTTATCATAATCTTCCCTATTCAATATTACAGCAGGTTTAATTATTATACTGTTATCCTCTTGTAACTTCTTTTATAGCCTTATTCTCACGTTCATTTAAATTCAGCTTGTGATTCTTTTTAATATTGTTGATATCTTTCATCACTGAATCTAAGAACAATTAGGAGTAGATTTGTAACTTTCTTGATTAAATGTTGACTTTGTTTTAATATTTACATGTCTAATATTTGATTCTTCTACATAGGAGGTATTAACTATCAAATTATTCATGTAAACAAAATAATTTCTTGACAAATTTGTTTAGACCAATATAAGAATCAAATTTGTTCACTTGCGTACTGGGTGCAAAATTTAAATCCTTTATTTAAAACATTTTCCTTGTTCAGGGGTTAATGTTACCTTGCTAAGATTAAAAATCCCAGAGTCCTTTAATTTTTTCTTCTTTACACTTTCTCATTTCTCCAATCATTCCTTCTTTTCTTTTTTGGCGTGTATGTATCTTTTTCTGTTAGTTACCTTTTTCCTTCCTCTAAAAAAACCTCCCATTCTTCCTCTCTATTCTTTAACGTTCCAAATGAATGAAATCTCAAATTCTTTTGGTTCTTCAGGTTTGTAATTGTCTCTTTTTTGTTGAAACCTTTTGTGTTCATTGTTCCTCATTTTGGTGGTAATTGTCTCTTCTGGACAATGATTTATTAATGGGATTGCTCTCTAGACTTCTTTCTCTATTACCTCTATTAGACCGATATTGATTACCTTTAGGCAATATGTGTCCCTGATTTTCCTCTTTATTTTTCTCATATGGGGGTATGGTTACTTTAGTATTATTCTTTCTGTAATCCATTTCTTTCCTTTCTATCTAGTCAAGTTTGTCTCTACCATATTTCTTTCTTTTGTTTTCCTTAATCTCAGATTTACGTTAGTTCAAATTCTTTTTTATTTCCTAACTCATTTTGATAGATCTCTGAATCTTCATAAGGAGCTATTTGTATCTCTATTTCATTAATTTACTCATCAAAACTAGTGAGCTCTTTTTTTCCCTCTCATTAACTATACATGTCATTAAATGTATTGTGCATTTTTTAAGGATTGAGTTCCATCTACTAACAAATTCTATATTTCCCTTCTCCAAAATATAAGGGTTTTAATAATTCTCAACCCTCTTGGGGTAATTTTTTCTTTTAAATATTTTTCAAGTGTAATTATTTCTAACTCTAATTATTTCTAACTCAATTTTTGTCTCTGTTATTAAGAGCTTTTCTAAATTCTTAAACATATCCATTAAACCTTCAGTGCTATTTAAATTTATGTTTTTCAATTTAGATTAATCATCAAAAAGATCATCATCATTTTTTTCATTAAACAAATGAGGAACATTGTTTGAACTATTTGTATTTGTGGGACTATTTCCATTAAAGACTATTTTCACTTTGGATATATTCCTGTATATTGGTCTGTATAATTATCACTATTTGTGTGTGGTTTTTGTTGCACATTTTATTTATTTTTAGTTTATACTATTTTCTGTGTTAACCACATTATTGTGATGTTTGTATTTATTATATACAACTTTTGTCAATCTTCCTGAGATTTTCCCTATACCTGATGCTGTCTCTGATATGATTGCTAAGGAATGGTCTGAGAGGCCTATTTATCAAAGCGTCAACTATGTTGCATTCGCGGGCGTCAATGCGCTCGCGAAACATCGTGGCCGCGGATCTGAATACGATCTCCTTATTTATAAAAAACCCATCTAAAACACGTGCGTCAAGTACGGTGCGAAGAGGTTTGGACTGTTAACTAACAGTCATCGATTTCACGGCTATTCGTGTTTTTACCAACTTTATTTATATAATTTCAATACTGTCGATGAACATAGCACATTTCTCATCAGCACATTATTGTATATAGTGTAAACGTATTGTTTTTTTAGAGCAGGACTAACTTTTAAATATAGCAAGTAGCGACATATTCTGTGGAAAGTGGAGAGGGAATTAGAGTAATTTTAACATTGTACATACCTATTTTTTTTTTTTTTTAAATGGCCCAACAAAGGGACACTTTATTTAAATTTACAATTTTTCACTTTACATACACATACAGACTGTGGTGAATGCATTGACAAACAAAACAAGAAAAAAATATTGTGACTTATATGGGGATACAGCTCACCCAACTTGCGGGGAAACAAATATCAATTCATCACATAAAAACATATGATTAGTTATTTCCCCCCTTAACTTTGTCCCCAGTAGACTGCTTCTCTCTCCTCTTCAAACCCCTTCAATTCGTCTTATACAAAATCAAAACTCACATGCCCCCAGCGACACTATATTCATTGTCATATTTATCATTGAGGGTAAAGGGGGAGAGAGAGAGAAAAAAAAACCAAAAAAAAAACCCTCGACCGATTGCTTCCCCGACTCACCTGGACCTCCATCATCTAGCTCTCGGTGTCTAATCTGACTCCGGCCATTCTATAGAAAGAACTCCTTCCAAAATCAATGACTGAAGATGTATTGAATTCTTCAAAGGTAACAGAAACTGGGATTGGATGGGCCGTGGCCATACTAGAATTACTTTTAACATATTTTAGTATGTATATACACACACACATATGTGTATGTGTGTGTGTTTTATCTCATAAATCTTTTGCAAACATATTTACATTTCACGAAGTTCCTTTTTTTGTTCTAAACAACGTTATCTGTCCCATCTCTGTATTTATACCACTATATGTATATATTTTAAATTTATTATTATGAGTAGAAACAATTGCGAATATAACATGTAATCAGAGTATCATATGTATTTATTTGAAAGTTATCGCTATTTGAAAGGGATAGGAAATAGAAAATATAAGTTAAACTAGTGGGAGCTAGCTGCTAATTGAGGCTGTTCTGTAGTTCTTTTGTGGTCTCTCTATATCTATTATTGCGACAAGTTAGGTGCAAATCTGTGCACAAAATATGTAGTCCCCTGATTTGTAATGAGAGACAAAGTTGGAGCATAATCCATCAAAAGCACTAATTTTTATCCCTATATCTACTAGTGCACCAAATGTAGATTAATTAGATATTTGGATTCTTTGAAGGGTATACATATTTAATAGTTTGTAATTGACTTATTAGGTGATACGCTTCATTGTCTTGCAGCATCAAACATATATATTCCTTGATATATCTATATCTGTATGTAGGTACATATTTATCTATCTAAATTTAAATATAATGATAGATGTATTTATGTATATATCTATGTAAATTTTCCTTATTTAAAAAAAAAAAAATATTTGTTATTAATTAAAGGGACACCAATATCATAGAAGATAATCTCAAACAACATTACAAACGTTTAACTTTTATTAAAGGGACACTAAGCACATTTGTTTACTTTCAGAATTCAGATTGAACATTCAATTGAAATCAATTATCTAAATTACTCTTATTAACAATTTTAATAAGTTCTTTTGTTATCTTTATTTGAAAAAGAAGGCATCTAGGCTGAGGAGCAAGATAAATTCAATTGAACCACCATGGGAAGCACTATTTTATTGGTGCTGTTCAATCAGCAAGGTCAACTCATGTTTTTATTAAAAATGGTCCTGGTAATTAATTTAAAATCTTTTAGTTAAAATACAGATACAAATAAAATGATGACAATTTGAGAATGTGACTATCTTCAAAATATTTTTACAATTGTACGCTCTATCTGAAGCATGAACGATAAAATTTATGTTCATTTTTAATTTAATCCTCAGATAACCTTTTCTAATAGAAATAGCAATGCAATTGTGCAAGCCAATCATATGATGTATCTATGTGCAGTCAGCAATCAGCAGCTATATAGTTTATCTGCATATTCTCGTCTTCAAATTGTATTTAAAAGAATTTGAGAAATGAAATGTAGAATAAATATATAATTTACCACATTGCATGCTATTTATACATATTTCAATATATATTTTGTTTTCATGTCACTTTTAAATTAATATTTAAATGAATACAGCGACACAATAATTTAGATTAAATATTGATTTATTATAAAACATATTATTTTTTTTTTTTTTATTCATGGCCTCCTGTAGGGCCCGCACAGCCCTGGAAACAATGTCCAGTCCCTATGCAAGTTCCTCAAATATAGCAGCCAGGAAGGTCTCAGTCTGGGTGCCCTGATCTTGATCTAGAAAAAGACCAAAAGAACATATGTTATATAAATTCTATATCAAGATACAATTTCTAAAACATATTCTTTTTACTTACATTCAACTATAGCCACCTTCTCTTCTGCTACCGCCGGTGACAAAGCGGGTTTGAAATCCTCCCCCGGTACTTGGTCGTCTGTCAGAGATGAAGCACAATAATTAAAATTTTTAGTATGAGGAATGACAAGGCCAATATTATACACCAAATACTTCATTAAAAACTAATTGAACATTTTTATTAAAAAAATACTTTAAATGGACATGCAACCCACATTTTTTCCTTCATAATTTAGAAAGAGCATTTAATTTTAAACATCTTTATAATTTACGTCTGTTTTCTAATTAGCTTCATTCTCTTCTTATACTTTGCTGAAAAGCATATCTATATATGCCCCGTAGTTGCTGAATGGTTGCTGATCATAGATGTGTGATTGTTTCACCCATATACATTGATATCTCTTCAACAAAGGATAGCTAAAGAATTAAGAAAATTGAATATTATAAATAAATTGTAATCTTGTTTAAAATTATATTCTCTATCTGAATCATGAAAGAAAATGTTGGGTTTAATGTCCCTTTAACCTGCACCCTTAATGAACCTATAAAAATAACTAAATTGTAATGTGAAATAATGCCAACATAGTATGATACTTGAAAATTACCTTGGATATCATGGACTTCCACATCTGTCCCTGAATCCTCCTCTTGACGACCCTCAAGGAGTGTCAACGGCAATGGTGGAGATGAGCGGTTGCTCCTCGGTGTCTCCATTGACACTGGCCTTATGTACCGGGGGATTCTTTCTCTTGTACGCCTGAGATCTGTGAAAATATAAAGTTGTATGTCCACATTAGATCCAGGTGATATATTTTTGGTGTGTAATGTATCTGCAGCTGCAATGCATGTAATCTTTATTTGCTCTGATGAAAATAACAATCTATTTAGAAATATATATATATCTATATCTATATATGTATATATATATATATATATATATATATATATATATATATATACACTGTATATATATATATATATATATATATATATATATATATATATATATATATATATATATATATATATATATACATATATATATATTTTCATACAAAGAGAGAAGCACTCTACCAGGAATGAACAGCTCATTAGCTAGTTCTATGGCAATTTACCACCCAGAAGCAGCCTCTTTAAGACCAGTGTGCTTTTCACAAAGGAAAACTTTCCTTAAGTATATCAGTCTGATCCCGCCAAGTAAGGTCAGTCCAGCCCAGAAATACCAGGCAATTCTCCTTTGAACAAGGAACATGACAACCCCAGATGATCGTTTCGGCCTCCTATGGGCCTCGTCAGTGAGGTGCAGCCACATTCCTCTAAGCACACTGGGCAAGGAGTCAACGTCTGATTTCCCCCATCACCCATAGGGAGACTTCCCCAGGGTCATATTTATTTGCATACAAAGAGAGAAGCGCTCTACCAGGAATGAACAACAGCTCATTAGCTAGTTCTATGGCAATTTACCACCCGGAAGCAGCCTCTTTAAGACCAGTGTGCTTTTCACAAAGGAAAACTTTCCTTAAGTATATCAGTCTGATCCCACCAAGTAAGGTCAGTCCAGCCCCGAAATATATATATATATATATATATATATATACATGTATATTTTTGTTTAAGAATATAGATATATATACATGCAGAATATATATTTTTAACAAAATCTAACAAAACGTAGATTATTTTTTTAGATATGCGTCATAAAAGTATACATAATTTAGAAGTACAATACACAATATACTTACAGGCTTGAATGAGCGATCGCAAATCACGATATCGCTCAGTCTCGCGTCTTCGAAGGTCCGAAAACTTCCGGAGACAACTGCGCATAGACCTGCAGACTCCCTACACCCTTCTCATGCGCCGCATCATCTCATAGATGATGCGGTCCCTGTCTTCATGTGTGATCCCTTTCACACCTCCTATACGCCTTGGAAAATATCTATCCATTCCATAGACTAAGATCAATAATTCGCCATCACTAAAGAAAGAAGGTCTCGCCATTTTTAACTCAGAAAAATGATGTAAAATAATTTTTAAGTGCAACACAAATATACCAATTATAGAGAAATCCGATTGGTTATTGCAAGTGCAAAAAAATTATTAATATTTGGTTGGCGGATTATATTTATCATGTGTTCATGACGATTGTAATTTTTGTTTTGGAAAAGCTTTATTAGAGGTAAAGCAAACAATATAAACAAATCACTAGAAAGAGAAAATCAGTATGACTGAGACCAACTGAAAGAAGTTCACATTACAAAGTTGTTTGCAATGACACAATACATAACAGTGAAATACAAAGAACATATACAACATAAGATAAATATTGTGCAATGCTGTTCTCGCAGGAAAGCATTAAAGTGTCAGCAGTAAAGGAGTTGGGATATATAATAAACGTTCATTAATAGGATAATCCTTCGGCTAACTGATTCCAAGCATATCTAATGCTATCTGGTTTGCAAGCTGTTGGACAAGTGGTTGAGGAGTTATATATGCATTTACCCTAGAGTGCTTGTGGGTATGGGAGGGGACGTGAGGAAGATGAAGTGTAATCAGGTTGGTGGTGGTGCTTGATTTAGATATTCTTCCCAGAGGAAGCAAATGGATTGATAATCATCCAAACGTTTACTGTGTGTGTAGTGGTGTTTTTCTAGCTGGAGAGATTTGGAGGTTATCTCTCTCCAAGTGTTAACTGATGGGAGGTGCAGTGATTTCCAAGTTTTCGTGATGAGTCTTTTTGCTGAGTTGACCATAATGGTCAGCAATGTGAGTCTCAATTTACATTTAATCTTAGTAAATTTGTTAAAGAGGAAAAACCAGATGTTAAGGTCTAGAGTCATTGAAAGTGCCCTTTCCATTTCAGTCTTAATCGTCATCCAGTAGGATTGAGCGATGGGGCAAGCCCACCAAATGTGAGTGGGAGTACCTTCTGTGTTACAACCTCTCCAACAAGTTGGGGAGGATGTGGGGAAGATTATGTGCAGTTGGGACGGTGTGTAGTACCATCTGCATAAGAATTTAACATTCATCTCTAGTGTGTATATAGAAGATGAGGATTTGGTCATGGATGAGAAGATGTGATACCATGTTTTTTGAGATTGGTGTGCGTCAATCTCTTTTTCCCACTTGTCTACATAGGAAGGGAGTGAGGTAGTGTATGGGTGCATAAGAATTTGATATGAGGTTGATAGGAGACCTTTGTTTACGGCATCTTGGGTACAGATACTCTCTAAATTATTTAGGTTGCACATGAGTTGGGTTTTGTGTGGATGTCTCATGAGAAAATCCAACATTTGAAGGTAGCAAAACCAATTTTCATATGCGGGACCCAGGTAGGGGGTAATCTCAATTTGAGTTTTGGGTTTACCGTTATCTATGAGGATATGGCAAGGGAACGACTTGGTTATGTGAGGTTTCAACACTGCTTGCTTTGGTTGTTGAAAGGGGAAATCTAAGTTTTCTAAAATGGGGGTCAGGGGAGAGGGTATTGTGGATATGTAACTGTGTTTTTTAATTAATGTATCCCAAAGGTGAAAAGTTTCAGCAATTATTGACGGAAGAGGAACCGGTATGTTCCTCGATTTCGGGGAGAGTCAGCACTTGCTCCCAAGATGGTTAGTGTTGGATAGGTGATGTTCTAAAAGAACCCACTCTTTGTGTGATGAATGCTTGCACCAGTTGATAATTCTGGTAAGGAAGGTGGCCAATCTGTACTGTTGCAGGTTTGGGATCCCCAAGCCTCCTAAATCCTTCGGGCGGTAGAGTGTTGCAGTTGCAATTCGGGGGTGCTTATGTTGCGAGATATATTTCATGATTAGTTTTTGCAGATTATGTATTAGTGGTAACGGTAAGGGAATGGGGAGGGTCTGGAAAAGATACAATAGTTTTGGAAGAAGTATCATTTTAACAGCATTGATCCTGCTCACCCATGATAGAGGTTTGTTACTATGGAGGTTTTGGCCTCCCATATTTGAAAAAATACTGCTAGTACAAATAGTATGGGAGAAAGGGGGCAGCCCTGTCTTGTACCATTGGAGATCTGAAATGGGTGGGATAATGTATCGTTTAATTTGACTTTGGCTAGTGGTTGATTGTATAAGGAGAAAATTTTACCTATAAAGGCCTGATCAAATCTGAATTTAGTAAGTGTTGTTCCCAAGAATTGCCAACTTAGCCTATCAAAGGCTTTCTCTGCGTCCATAGAAATGAATGAATTAAAGATGCTAATACAGTGTTAATACGGGTTGCGAGTATTTTTGCATACAATTTAATATCTGTATTGAGAAGAGATATTGGGCGGAAGTTCGCTGGAACGGTGGGTGGTTTGCCTACGTGGGCTTCTAGCATAGATTGAGGGAAGGGATTGTTATGGGACACTTCATTAAAAAGATGTGTAAGATTTGGTGTAAGTGCTGATGAGAATATATAGTAGTAATTGCCTGATAATCCGTCCGGGCCCGGACTTTTCCCATTATTTAATGATTTAATGGCTGCTAGTAGTTGGTGATGGGAGATGGGCTTATTAAGGTCTTTGAGTTGGTCAGGTGAAATTGTGGGTACTTGTGCACTGGAAACATAGTCAGTCATGGATAGGGGTGTTAATTGCTTTGACGCGTCTATTTGTAGATTATAAAGAGCGAAGTAGTAGTCGTGAAAAGATTGAAGGATGTCCTTGGTAGTTTTAAGAGTAATTGAGGATTTGAGTTGATGGATTTCGTAGATATACAACTTTAATTTTTTCTTTTTCAGTGCCCTAGCCAATAATTTGCCAGATCTGTTACTTTCGTAGTAAAACATACTCTTTGTTTTTGTGCATAATGTTTGATATTCAATTTGTAAAAAACTATCTAGTGTGAGTCGAGCTTTATGCAAATCGTTTGTTATAAGGGGATCAGTTGGGGATAGCTTATGGGCAAGGTCTAATCTAGCAAATGAGTCTGACAAATTCTTATAGGACTGTCTATGTGTTTATAAATGTTGAGCTTTAAACTTGATCAGCTCTCCTCTAAGCACACATTTGTGTGCCTCCCATAAGGTATATTTGCTGTCAACCGAGTGCATGTTGAGAGTGAAATATTCTTTGATGGTTTTACTTAGGTGTGTAATCGTATCTGGGTTGCTTAGGAGGTTTTCATCAAGTTTCCATTGATATGGTGTTAAGGGTGTATTGTACCAAGATAATTGGAGTTTCACGGCGGAATGGTCCGACCATGATGTGGGGGATATGTCACATTTATTAACTAGGGCTAATGCTGCTTGGTTTGAGAGTATATCGTCAAGGCGGCTGTAGGATTTATCGGGGTGAGAGAAAAGAGTGTAATCACGTGTTTCTTGGTGAATAAAACGTCAAGTATCATACAGATTGAGACTTCTCATTCCCTTCCAAAGAGTGTTTGTTATTTTTTTTTATATTTTAATGTTGGGGTTTGAGCTATCCTTAGAGGGATGTAAGGGGATATTAAAGTCCCCAGTGATAAAGGTAGGTCCTTTAGTGATATCTGTTATTTTGTTAAGGATATTTTTGAAAAATGCAGTTTGATTAGTGTTCGGGGCATATATATTTATTAGTGTGATGGGCCTGCCATAGAGTAAGCCTACCAGGCCTAGGTATCTGCCTGCAGTGTCTTTAGCAGATTGTATAAGTGTGAAAGGGATTGATTTAATAATGAGAATGCTGACTCCGCCCTTTTTAGAACTGTTGGAACTATGGTAATGGGTGGTAAAGGTCTTGCCGAAGTATTTGGGCTCTTACGTTTAAAGTGTGTCTCCTGAAGAAACAATATATCCACTTGTCTTTTAGATAGATCGAGCAGAGCTTTTGATCTCTTATGGGGTGAATTCAAACCTCTTGCATTTTGGGTAAGAAGGGTTAACTTCTGCACTGCCTCTTTGGTGTTGTTAGCCATAACTATTACAGGTAAGGTGGAGGGATATCTGGCAATTGGGGAGGGGGAACATCTCAGTGGTGTAATGTATGTATGGGAGCAAGTGGGTTCCTGCAAATGAGAACAATATATTCAACTAACATTTTGGTGATGAAAAAGTCATAAAAAAACAATGAAATATTAACAACAATGTTAAACATGAAATTATCAACAAGGTGAACAAAAGGAGAAAAAACTCTTCCTATTATAGGGCATAAATGAGAGTGGTTAGGGGTATGACCACTACTAGCCCTATGGTATGTGGGTTAAGTTGTTTTGGTGGAGCCGGATACCCTGGCAAGAGGGGGTTAAGAACGGAAGGAGTAGGGGGGTATAGGGTATGGGAGGGATTGAAGGTTGGAAAAGGGAGAGGATGGGGGTTGGGAGGGCGGGGATAGTTGTAAAGAGATGTAAATACAGTCATTCATAAGATATCAAGAGATTACAAACACATAGTACAATTACTTGCCCGATCTGACGGGGGACTTCAGTCACATGTCTGTACAATGTTCAAAGTCTTTGCAAACTAAAGGTGAAGAAGTTATTAGGTGGCATGAGTTGAAGAAGCAGGACTGGAAGCAGTTTGGCTTCCAGGTGAGGCCATAGCTGGTTTATTCTCCTTTTGTAGGATGGTGTGCCAAGAGTCGGCTGGTGGGTTTCGCGTCTTGGGTGGAGAAGATAGGGCGTGGGTGAGGGAGGAGGACCCAGAAGGGGGGTGTAGATCCAGTGTGGAGCAAAAGTTTGGGATATCTTCTGGAGTCCTACATATGTGGCGGGAATTGTTCCTGATGGTCCAGATGTGCGTTGGGAATCCCCAGCGATATGGAATCTTTTTATTCCATAACAAAGTGGTGATTGGGGCAAAATCTTTCCTTCGCTGTAAAGTCTGTGTCGAAAGGTCCTGAAAAAATTGCAGAACATTACCTCTGAACCGTACAACTTGATCCTTTCTGGATTGAGATAAGAGCATCTCTTTTTCTTGGAAATTCTTAAAATGAATTACAATATCTCTGGGTAGTGCTGAGTTAGGTGGTTTAGGTCTTAAAGTCCTGTGTGCTCTAACCCAAGGGATCTCCATTGGAAAAGATGGGTCCTTTAGATGTTGAAATAAGGCTTGAAGGTAAACCATAAAGTCTCTTGGTAACACAGACTCAGGTACACCTCTAATGCACATATTTTTGCGTCTACTACGGTTCTCTAAGTCATCCAATTTTTCCTGAAGTGACACAATAGTTTCTTGCTGTGAGGTGAGCTGGTCTGTGAGGTGTTGAATATCCTCTTTCATAGAATCCTGGTTACCTTCCAAGGTTTCCACCTGAAAGCCAAGGGTATGTACATCCTGTCTCATCTCAGCGAATTCCTCTCTGATACATGACCGCACTATGTCTGCAATGTCCTGTTTCGTAGGGAGATTCTGTAAGAATGTAGCTGGTAACTGGGAATCTGCTGTTTGGGTAATGCAGTGCTGCAAGTCCTGAGTGGCAGTTGCTGCAAGTTTTTCTTTTTGCTTTTGATTAGTAGGAGACATTTCTGCTGTGTCTGAACCTTGTAGGAATGAGGTCATTGTTAAAAGTTTACCTGTCGCAGGTTTCACCTGCCTATCTTGTTTTAAAGTGCATCTAGTTGACATGTTAGATAACATATATGTTCACCTGAATAATTCTGATTGATATGTGAGGGCTTCCAGTCTCAGGAAAGTATTTTGATCTTATTGACAGTCACTATTGCAGTAAACAAAGATCCCAATAGTTAGGGCCCAGGTTAACCCATTTTTTTCTGTGCAGGGAGTGGATGTTTGTAAAGTGATGCTTTGTAGGCCTCAACTATTCCCTGAGCTGGAGGCTGTTTACTGATAGATTTTAGGGCTTCTTTGTTCTGTGATTAGCACCACTACACGGAGTTAGAGAGGGAGTAGGGTAAGCTAATATCTCTTGTAGTATATGTGCATAAATTGCTGAGGTGCTGGTTCAGATAGCTCACCCTTTCCGGTCCATTTTAGGCCCAAGCAGGGGACTAAATTTGAAACTGGTACCTGGATCTAAGCATACACCCTCCGGATCGCAACCGGATCATTTTTGAGGTTCCTGAGCTTCCGGATTGCAGATTGGGGCTCCTTTCTGTTTAGACTGATGGCTGAAATGTCCCTAATTCGTGCTGGTTGTGTTGGCAGCCGCCATTACGGCCTGGGAGGGCCGGGTAGGCCGAAATAGGCCGGATTAAAAAAATGGTCGATTTTCGTCCAATCTTCATTGGAGCAGTTGCTGGGTGATAGAGGAGTTAGGTTAGGGAGCTTTAGGGGTGTTTGGGAGCAGGATGGCCAGGATAAACAGCTGGATTTTGGGCTTTAGTGGCGGAGCTCCGGTGTTATGCTGCTCTCATGTCAGCAGCCGGCACCGCCTCCCGACAATTGCTATATAATACACAAACATTTTAAACAAATCAGATTATATGCGTCACCAATGACTGACTGACAATAAAAAAATTATTATGTGTTAATTACAGTTATCAAAAAAACAAACAAAAAAAAGGCCTTTAAAAATATACATTTGATCATAGGATTGTCTGTATTGTGGTGTCCTTAAGAGTATTATCAAAAATTTAATGAGCCGATCCCTCTCCTGTCGGACAATAGTGCTCACTCACAATCCATGTGAAATAGCGGTACATCCTGTAGACAAGGATGTCCAATTCACTGTCACTAAATAATTTAGATTGCGCCATCTTGAACTCTAAAATCAATAGTTAATATTATTTAACTGCGACATAACCATCACAATTATAGATCATTATTGTTCATTTGTTAGCCATTTATATTATATCATATCAATCAGTAGTCATTAATGACGGCATTATAAATAAGATGTTCTAATACTGTAAAAGTTTAAATGATGATTGTATAATTGATAACAGCTGATTGTCTACGTATTAACTATCTATAAAAGGGAATTGAAAATGGAGTCTGTTAAGTCCTACTAAGCTTTGTTGAGCTGTTTGATTGCATTATTTTTGCGACTTTTGTGTGCTGTATTATTTCTTTTTGGTTATGTCTGGGAAGACAAAGTCAGGGCGAAATGTCCAATTTAATTTTGAACAAAACAAAGTTTTAGTTATAGTACAAAAAATCCCCCTCTAAAACAGCTCAAGACTAGTAAGGTGTGTATCCTAAAGCATCAATCCGTAGTGCAAAAGAGACAATACCATCAAAACTCACCCACGCTTATCTTCTTTGCGTAATAAGAACAGTCCGTTCAGTCCCCGGATCGTTCACCACCATAAATCGTGGGTCCCCGGGCCGTCACAAAACACCTTTGACTGCTGCTGAACTCCAAGAGGTGGGAGTGAGTCTGGTCAAGCTGCCGTTAATGCTTCCGTCTCTGTGAGATCCTACTCACACGCTCAGGCGTTCGCTGATGACTTCATCAGCCGATCAGTAAACCGGGTACTGGGCGCCTCTGGTCCTGGATACGCCGAGGTTTGAGCTGGTTGTTAGACAATAATAAATAGCAAAGAAAATCCAGCAAACCTCCCAGGCGTGAATTCAAAATGTGCTTTATTGGAAAAACCGTGCAATAAAAAAAGATAAAATACAAAAAATAGTCCCAGCAACCTGGAACAGTAGTTGAAATCGGCCTACGCGTTTCAGCAAATAGTATCAGCCTTATTCATGGACATAGTTTGCTCTTCGCATGCATGCCTATTTAAATACACCATTGTCATCAGGTGTGTAAGTTCCAAGTGCTAATTTTAAAGGGACAGACCTTAAAACAAAATATGAAATGAAACAGACATACTAAATGTGAATCTTTCACTTAGGGATATAATATATCTATACCCTGCGTGCCCAGTTGAGTGTAAAGTTTAAACTGGAGAAAAACACACATTATCAATCAAAGCAGAGAAAATAATTAGATATAGCCTAACAATAATATAATGTTAAACACTCAATTCATATAGATATCTAGAATTGAATAAGTAAAATATTCTAATAACTCTACCTGAGTATGTGACCTCAATGAAGATACTGGTAGTAAATGTTTTAAATCATTTGCAAGATATATGAATTTTTGGCATTACAGAAAAATCCCTGCCTTAAATTTAAAGGGAAATATTTAGTTAAAAAATATATATATATATAAAGACTCGCTATATGCAGATGAAACTACATGGTTATGTCTACTCTGCTTTATATCCTGAGTTATAGAATGCCAAAAATAGAGCAATTTAATGCATATACAGGCATACTAGTGAAGTTACATAATGTAAAGAGATAGTATATAATAAAGTAAATATATATACATGGCATATATCGAAAATCTAGCTTTAACTTTATGATATCTAATTATGGTAAATACATGCTAATTTAAAGATGAAAAAAAGTAGCTAAACATCTTATAATAGTGATGAATATCAAAAACTTAAACTAAAGATATGTATATATATCTGTCTCTTTACAGAAAAGACCCACCTAAATAGTGGTGTCCAATTGATACCACATAGTAAAAAGTGCTGAGTACCTCATTTTATTTCTACTCATTGATGGCTCCAGAAATTGATGACGTCTCCTACTATATTGAAACCATCAGGGATTCTGGTTTTCATTTTGAAAATCCAGAAAGCCTCTTTGTGTGAAAGTTTGGATACTTTGTCTTCGCCACGTATAGGGGGTTTGATGTGATCTATGATCTGCCATTTTAGACTGTTCACCACTTTATTGTGGACATGTATAAAATGTCTGGCAAGATCTGAACATTCAATGCCATGTTCAATGTTTTTCAGATGCTCTCTAATCCTGTTTCTACACTCCCTAGAGGTACAGCCAATGTATTGTTTTTTACACTCTACGCAATTTATTAGATAAATCACGAAGATAGAACGACAATTGGTATATGTATCTAGCTCATAGATCTTCTGTGTAGTGTATGATTGAAAATTCTTAGTAGCTGTAGTGAAGCCACAAGCAATACAATTGCTATAATGACATCTATAGTGCCCTTTTACATTTAGCCAACTGTTCTTCCTTGTTTGTGTATTTCTTAATAAACTTGGGGAGACTGCATTTCCTATTGTATAACCTCTACGGGAAACAAAATTGCATCCTTTTGCTACATAATCCTTAAGACTGTCCTCAGCAGTCAGGATAGGAAGATGTTTATTTACAATATCACATATTGCATTAAATTGTGCACTTTATGTGGTTACAAATGTAGGTCTGGAGGTGTCAAAATTTTGTGTGTTGGATGAGACTTTATGATCAAGGAGGAGGGTTTCTCTATCCAATCTGGTCACTTCTAGTCTAGTTTTAGTTACCCTGGTTTTAGAGCACTACGATTTTATTTATGGTTCCAAAGCCCAAAAGTGTGTGTAATAGGAGCGCCTAAGGACCAAAAATGTCCTGCTGCTAATATACGCCTAGATTTAGAGTTTTGTTGGTAAAGACCCGCGTAGCTAACGCTGCTTTTTTTCCCAGCGCACCCTTAAGACAACGCTGGTATTTAGAGTTGTCTGAGTGGCTGCGTTAGGCTCAGAAAAGGGAGCGTTGAGCATAATTTAGCTCCACTTCAACCCTCAATACCAGCGTTGCTTACGGTAGCGGTAAGCTGGAAAAACGTGCACGTGCACGATATCCCCATAGGAAACAATGGGGCTGAGACGGCTGGAAAAAAACCTAACACCTGCAAAAAAGCAGCGTTCAGCTCCTAGTGCAGCCCCATTGTTTCCTATGGGGAAACACTCTCTAAGTCTGCACCTAACACCCTAACATGAACCCCGAGTCTAAACACCCCTAACCTTACACTTATTAACCCCTAATCTGCCGCCCCCCGCTATCGCTGACACCTGCATTATATTATTAACCCCTAATCTGCCGCTCCGGACACCTCGCCGCCACTATAATAAATGTATTAACCCCTAAAACGCTGCACTCCCGCCTCGCAAACACTATAATACATTTTACTAACCCCTAATCTGCCCTCCCTAACATCGCCGCCACCTACCTACAATTATTAACCCCTAATCTCCCGCCCGCAACATCGCCGCTACTATAATAAAGTTATTAACCCCTAAACCTAACTCTAACCCTAACACCCCCCTAAGGGAAATATAATTTTAATTAAATGAAATAATATTCCTATAATTAAATAAATTATTCCTATTTAAAACTAAATACTTACCTATCAAATAAGCCCTAATATAGCTACAATATAACTAATAGTTACATTATAGCTATTTTAGGATTTATATTTATTTTACAGGCAACTTTGTATTTATTTTAACTAGGTACAATAGCTATTAAATAGTTAATAACTATTTAATAGCTACCTAGTTAAAATAAGTACAAAATTACCTGTAAAATAAATCCTAACCTAAGTTACAAATACACCTAACACTACACTATCATTAAATTATTTAAATTAATTAACTACAATTAGCTAAACTAAAATACAATTAAATAAACTAATCTATAATACAAAAAAACAAACACTAAATTACAAAAAATAAAAAAAACTTACAAGAAGTTTAAACTAATTACACCTAATCTAAGCCCCCTAATAAAATAAAAAATCCCCCCACAATAAAAAAATGCCCTACCCTATTCTAAATTACAAAAGTAATCAGCTCTTTTACCAGCCCTTAAAAGGGCTTTTTGCGGGGCATTGCCCCAAATTAATCAGCTCTTTTACCTGAAAATAAAAATACAATACCCCCCAACATTACAACCCACCACCCACATACCCCTACTCTAACCCACCCAAACCCCCCTTAAAAAAACCTATCGCTAACACCCTGAAGATCATCCTACCTTGAGTCGTCTTCACCCAGCCGAGCAGAATTCTTCATCCAAGGTGCGCAGAGGAGGTCCTTCATCCGGTAGAAGTCTTCATCCAGGCGGCGTCTTCAATCTTCATCCATCCGGAGCGGAGCGATCTTCAAAGGAGCCGATGCGGAGCCATCCTCTTCAACCGACAACTTCCCGACAAATGAAGGTTCCTTTAAGGGACGTCATCCAAGATGGCGTCCCTTCAATTCCGATTGGCTGATAGGATTCTATCAGCCAATCGGAATTAAGGTAGGAAAAATCTGATTGGCTGATGCAATCAGCCAATCAGATTGAAGTTCAATCCGAATGGCTGATCCAATCAGCCAATCATATTGAGCTTGCATTCTATTGGCTGTTCCAATCATCTTTATTGGTGTGAATCCAAAGGTTACTCATGGAGTAAGGTCAGGATTCCCAGAATATTATCCTTTCTTCAAGATGGTTTGGAAAAAGGATTGTCAGCTAGTTCTTTAAAAGGACAGATTTCTGCTCTGTCTATTCTTTTGCACAAGCGTCTGGCAGATGTTCCAGACGTTCAGGCATTTTGTCAGGCTTTGGTTAGAATCAAGCCTGTGTTTAAACCTGTGGCTCCCCCATGGAGCTTAAATTTGGTTCTTAAGGTTCTTCAAGGAGTTCCGTTTGAACCTCTTCATTCCATAGATATCAAACTTTTATCTTGGAAAGTTCTTTTTTTGGTAGCTATTTCCTCGGCTCGTAGAGTCTCCGAGTTATCTGCTTTACAATGTGATTCTCCTTATCTGATCTTCCATACGGATAAGGTAGTCCTGCGTACCAAACCTGGGTTTTTACCTAAGGTGGTATCTAACAAGAATATCAATCAAGAGATTGTTGTTCCATCCTTGTGTCCTAATCCTTCTTCAAAGAAGGAACGTCTATTACACAATCTGGACGTGGTTTGTGCTTTAAAGTTTTACTTACAAGCTCCTAAATATTTTCGTCAAACATCTGCTTTGTTTGTTGTCTACTCTGGACAGAGGAGAGGTCAAAAGGCTTCGGCAACCTCTCTTTTTGGCTAAGAAGCATAATCCGCTTAGCCTATGAGACTGCTGGACAGCATCCTCCTGAAAAGATTACAGCTCATTCTACTAGAGCTGTGGCTTCCACTTGGGCCTTTAAAAATGAGGCTTCTGTTGAACAGATTTGCAAGGCGGCGACTTGGTCTTCGCTTCATACTTTTTCAAAATTTTACAAATTTGATACTTTTGCTTCTTCGGAGGCTATTTTTGGGAGAAAGGTTTTTACATGCAGTGGTACCTTCCGTTTAAGTACCTGCCTTGTCCCTCCCTTCATCCGTGTACTTTAGCTTTGGTATTGGTATCCCACAAGTAATGGATGATCCGTGGACTGGATACACCTTACAAGAGAAAACACAATTTATGCTTACCTGATAAATTTATTTCTCTTGTGGTGTATCCAGTCCACGGCCCGCCCTGTCATTTTAAGGCAGGTAATTTTTAAATTTAAACTACAGTCACCACTGCACCCTATGGTTTCTCCTTTCTCTGCGTGTTTTCGGTCGAATGACTGGATATGGCAGTTAGGGGAGGAGCTATATAACAGCTCTGCTGTGGGTGTCCTCTTGCAACTTCCTGTTAGGAATGAGAATATCCCACAAGTAATGGATGATCCGTGGACTGGATACACCACAAGAGAAATAAATTTATCAGGTAAGCATAAATTGTGTTTTTTGTCTTCATACCTAAAATTAAGGGATAGGCCTTCTTTTTATTTATTTTTTCCTTTTTTCCTTTTTATCCCTTTGCTTTTTGCATATTGTACTTCTATTTTCACCACTGGTGTTAAGCTAGAGGCTACCTCAAAAGAGTTTATATAGTCCGACTTATTGATGGTACATAATGATTTAGTTGTTAAGAATTAGAAATTAGAGCTGGGCAAAGTAATCATATTTGAAAAAAGGCCAGGGTTTTCTCTTTTCCTTACTGTCTTAAAGTAGATCTATTGTCTAGTAAATAGGCTCTGAGTACACAGTTTATTTAAACACTAACGGCTAGATTTAGAGTTCTGCGGCCAAAGGGGTGCGTTAGCTACGCGTGCTTTTTTTCCCCCGCACCTTTTAAATACCGCTGGTATTTAGAGTTCACAGAAGGGCTGCGTTAGGCTCCAAAAAAGGAGCCTATAGCATATTTACCGCCACTGCAACTCTAAATACCAGCGGTGCTTACGGACCCGGCCAGCTTCAAAAACGTGCTTGTGCACAATTCCCCCATAGGAAACAATGAGGCAGTTTGAGCTGGAAAAAAATCTAATACCTGCAAAAAAGCAGCGTTCAGCTCCTAACGCAGCCCCATTGTTTCCTATGGGGAAACACTTCCTAAGTCTGCACCTAACACCCTAACATGTACCCCGAGTCTAAACACCCCTTACCTTACACTTATTAACCCCTAATCTGCCACTCCCGCATTATACTATTAACCCCTAATCTGCCGCTCCCTACACCGCCGCAACCTACGTTATCCCTATGTACCCCTAATCTGCTGCCCCTAACACCGCCGACCCCTATATTATATTTATTAACCCCTAATCTGCCGCCCCCAACGTCGCCGCCACCTACCTACAATTATTAACCCCTAATCTGCCGACCGGACTTCACCGCTACTACAATAAAGTTATTAACCCCTAATCCGCCTCACTCCCACCTCAATAACCCTATAATAAACAGTATTAACCCCTAATCTGCCCTCCCTAACATCACCGACACCTAACTTCAAGTATTAACCCCTAATCTGCCGACCGGACCTCACCGCTACTGTAATAAATTTATTAACCCCTAAAGCTAAGTCTAACACTAACACCCCCCTAAATTAAATTTAATTTGTATCTAACAAAATAAATTAACTCTTATTAAATAAATTATTCCTATTTAAAGCTAAATACTTACCTGTAAAATAAACCCTAATATAGCTACAATATAAATAATAATTATATTGTAGCTATTTTAGGATTAATATTTATTTTACAGGCAACTAAAAAATATATTTTAACCAGGTACAATAGCTATTAAATAGTTAATAACTATTTAATAGCTACCTAGTTAAAATAATTACAAAATTACCTGTAAAATAAATCCTAACCTAAGTTACAATTAAACCTAACACTACACTTTTATAAATTAATGAAATAAAATACCTACAATTATCTACAATTAAACCTAACACTACACTATCAATAAATTAATTACATACAAATACCTACAAATAAATACAATTAAATAAACTAACTAAAGTACAAAAAATAAAAAAAGAACTAAGTTACAAAAAATAAAAAAATAATTTACAAACATTAGAAAAATATTACAACAATTTTAAGCTAATTACACCTACTCTAAGCCCCCTAATAAAATAACAAAGCCCCCTAAAATAAAAAAATGCCCTACCCTATTCTAAAATAAAAATTGAAAAGCTCTTTTACCTTACCCGCCCTTAAAAGGGACTTTTGCGGGGCATGCCCCAAAGAATTCTGCTCTTTTGCCTGTAAAAAAAACATACAATACCCCCCAACATTACAACCCACCACCCACATACCCCTAATCTAACCCAAACCCCCCTTAAATAAACCTAACACTAAGCCCCTGAAGATCTCCCTACCTTATCTTCACCACGCCGGGTATCACCGATCTGTCCAGAAGAGGCTCCGAAGTCTTCATCCAAGCCCAAGCGGGGGCTGAAGAGGTCCATCATCGGGCTGAAGAGATCCATCATCCGGCTGAAGTCTTGATCCAAGCGGGGGCTGAAGAGATCCATCATTCGGCTGAAGTCTTGATCCAAGCGGGGGCTGAAGAGATCCATCATCCGGCTGAAGTCTTGATCCAAGCGGGGGCTGAAGAGGTCCATCATCCGGCTGAAGTCTTCTATCAAGCGGCATCTTCAATCTTCTTTCTTCCGGATCCATCTTCATCTCGCCGACGCGGAACATCCATACTGGCCGACGACTTCCCGACGAATGACGGTTCCTTTAAGGGACATCATCCAAGATGGCGTCCCTCGAATTCCGATTGGCTGATAGGATTCTATCAGCCAATCGGAATAAAGGTAGGAAAATTCTGATTGGCTGATGGAATCAGCCAATCAGATTGAGCTCGCATTCTATTGGCTGTTCCGATTAGCCAATAGAATGCGAGCTCAATCTGATTGGCTGATTGGATCAGCCAATCGGATTGAACTTGAATCTGATTGGCTGATTCCAAAACCCTAGACCCCGTTCCAGAACTGGAACTGGCATAATTACCCCACCCGACTCTAGGTCTGAAACACATTTCAGAAACGCCTGAGCCTTCACTGGATTTACTGGAATGCGTGAGAGAAAAAATCTTCTCACAGGCGGCCTTACCTTGAAACCTATTCTGTACCCTTGTGAAACAATGTTCTGAATCCAAAGATTGTGAATCGAATTGATCCAAACATCTTTTAAATATCGTAACCTGCCCCCTACCAGCTGTGCTGGAATGAAGGCTGCACCTTCATGCGGATTTGGGAGCTGGTTTTGACTTTCTAAAAGGCTTGGATTTATTCCAGACTGGAGAAGGTTTCCAAACGGAAACCGTTCCTTTAGAGGAAGGGTCAGGCTTCTGCTCCTTATTCTGACGAAAGGAACAAAAACGATTAGCAGCCCTATATTTACCTTTAGATTTTTTGTCCTGAGGCAAAAAGGCTCCCTAACCCCCCAGTAACAGTTGAAATTATTGAATCCAACTGAGAACCAAATAATTTATTACCTTGGAAAGAGAGAGAAAGCAATGTTGACTTAGAAGTCATATCTGCATTCCAAGTTTTAAGCCATAGAGCTCTTCTAGCTAAAATAGCTAAAGACATATACCTGACATCAATTCTAATGATATAAAAAATGGCATCACAAACAAAGTTATTAGCATGTTGAAGAAGTTTAACAATGCTATAAGCATTATGGTCTGACACTTGTTGCGCTAAAGCCTCCAACCAGAAAGTGGAAGCTGCAGCAACATCAGCCAAAGAAATAGCAGGTCTAAGAAGATTACCTGAACATAAATAAGCTCTCCTTAGAAAGGATTCAAGCTTCCTATATAAAGGATCCTTAAAGGAAGTACTATCTGCTGTAGGAAAAGTAGTACGTTTAGCAAGAGTAGAGATAGCCCCATCAACTTTGGGGATTTTGTCCCAAAACTCTAATCTATCAGATGGCACAGGGTACAATTTCTTAAACCTTGGAGAAGGAGTAAATGAAGTACCCAGACTATTCCATTCCCTAGAAATCACTTCTGAAATAGCATCAGGGACTGGAAAAACGTCTGGAATAACTACATGAGGTTTAAAAACTGAATTTAAACGCTTAGCAGATTTAGTATCAAGAGGACTAGACTCCTAAAGAACGAATAAACTCCATCTTAAACAAATATGAAGATTTATCAGTATCGATATCTGAGGCAGAATCTTCTGAACCAGATAGATCCTCATCAGAAACAGATAAGTCAGAATGATGGCGGTCACTTAAAAATTCATCCGAAATACGAGAAGTTTTAAAAGACCTTTTACGTTTACTGGAAGGAGGAATAACAGACAGAGCCTTCCTAATAGAATTAGAAACAAATTATTTTACATTAACAGGAACATCCTGAACATTAGATGTTGAAGGAACAACAACAGGTAAAGGAATATTACATATGGAGACACTATCTGCATTGGAAAGTTTATCATGGCAACTAACACAAACTACAGCCGGAGGAACAGTTACCACATGTTTACAACAAATGCACTTAACTTTGGTAGAACCAGCATCAGGCATCGTCTTTCCAGTAGTAGATTTTGATCCAGGGTCAGGTTGTGACATCTTGCAATATGTAATAGAAAAAACAACATATAAAGCAAAAATATCAAATTCCTTAAATGACAGTTTCAGGAATGGGAAAAAATGCAAAATAACAAGCCTCTAGCAACCAGAAGCAACAAAAAAGTGAGACTTAAATAATGTGAGAAAAAAGTGGAACAAAAAAGACGCCCACATTTTTGGCGCCAAGTATGACGCCCACATTATTGGCGCCAAGTACAACGCCCATATTTTTTGGCGCCAAGTATGACACCACATCCTCTGACGCCAAAACCGACGCCCACATTTTTTGGCGCAAAAAAAGTCTCATACACATGCGTCAAAAAAATGACGTAACTACGAACAACTTCCGGCGTCAACTGCGGCGCCGGAAATGACAAAATTTTGCGCCAAAAAAGTTTGCGCCAAGAATGACACAATAAAATGAAGCATTTTCTGCCCCCACGAGCCTAACAGCCCGCAGGGAAAAATAGTCAATTGAAAATTTTCAAGGTAAGAAAAAAATATTTATTCATATGCATTATCCCAAATAATGAAATTGACAGTCTGATTGAAGGAATACTGATTAAACTGAATCATGGCAAATATAAGTTTAAACACATATATTTAGAACTTTACATATAAAGTGCCCAACCATAGCTTAAAATGTCACAAAAAATAAGACTTACTTACCCCAGGACACTCATCTACATATAGTAGAAAGCCAAACCAGTACTGAAACGAGAATCAGTAGAGGTAATGGTATATAAGAGTATATTGTCGATCTGAAAAGGTAGGAAGGAGAAGAAATCTCTACGACCGATAACAGAGAACCTATGAAATAGATCCCCTAGAGGAAGACCATTGTATTCAAATAGGCAATACTCTCCTCACATCCCTCTGACATTCACTGCACTCTGAGAGGAAAACCGGGCTTCAGCCTGCTGCGAAGCGCATATCAACGTAGAAATCTAGCACAAACTTACTTCACCACCTCCATGGGAGGCAAAGTTTGTAAAACTGAATTGTGGGTGAGGTGAGGGGTGTATTTATAGGCATTTTGAGGTTTGGGAAACTTTGCCCCTCCTGGTAGAAATGTATATCCCATCTTCACTAGCTCATGGACTCTTGCTAATTATATGAAAGAAATAGTTTGGAAAAATTTAAAACCTCTAAATTATATGAAGACCTTAACAACATGGTCTTACAAAAAACTGACACCTTCCAAAAAGAATTGATGGCGATTAAAAATCGCAAACTTATTAGGGATGAGGAAGATTACCAAAAGGGTCAAATACACACATACAATAAAAAACAAAATACACCTGGTCCTCATTTGATGGGGGATTTGAACCATCAACAAAATATCAATTATTTACATACGCCCGTTACGGGTTCTTCAAATTACCCAACTAATGAGTGGACTATGGTGAATTATTCTAAAAACAAAAATAAAAATTATTCTCTTAATAGAAATGATTACTATTATAGAGATAGTGGCCATTTTTTTAATGGTACTAATCAGGATTTTTATTCACAAAAACAAGGAAAATTGGCACAGTGAAGTTACTACACAGGAAAGAGGGATATAATAATCCCTGGTGCTAACCCTTATTAACAAGTATCAGAGTAAAAGGATTGGGGGAATTGGGCAAGAAGGGGTTAATTAGCACTCATTCCATTGTATTTTGTGAGGATTGTTGAGACAAAATTCAACTAATAATTGCAAAGATAGATTAATTAAAACTTAATATTTTATTAAACCACTATTAAAATGTAATTATTATTACCACTGGGAGAATTCCCATAAACCTATTGATAATCACACACACAGAGATATATTACCATCTGCAATATACCGAGACAGGGAGCGTAGTTCCAGCCACCCCCCTGTATATTATCATTATATTAATCATGTTTCTAAAAACCATCATCAAACACAAGCAAGTTCTATACACCCTTACACTTTTAATTATCCTTCTCCTAATCAATATTATGGACGACCGAGGGGAACTTCCCCTAGGGATCAGGGTCCTTCTCATAATAGTGAAGTATCCTTCTCTGGTCAAAGGAATGTTTATAATAGACCTGCGGCCAGTAATGATGCAAGTTCATATCATACGGATAATCATTTCAATTCTATTAATAACTCTCCTCAACATTTTTTAGAGTCAGGTCCAAGACAATCGTCTTGGAAACAGAAAACAATTGCCAGTTACCTAGAGCCTGTAGTCTTTCTCACTGCCCCTCCAAAAGGAAAAAGACCTCACAGAAACGAGGGTGCAGAGGACGTAGCACAGCCCTCAAAAAGGCAAGACTACAGACCCTGAGTAGGGGCATTTTCAATTTATCATCACATGTCTTAACGGATGATGAAATACGTGTGCTTGGGAAAGGACTTTCTTTTAGTCCCACAAACAAACATAATGTATTCTCACTTTTTGTTGATTTGAACCATTTTACACAGAAATTGTCAATGCAAAAGTACTTTGCCGAAAAAACACTCAAGAATAGCACAATGATGCCTATTTTAACAGATTCCATGGATGCTAGACTCAGTCAGCAAATAGTTCCTACTTTTGAGCCGGACTCTTTGATTGACCAATTGTGTGATGGTTATATCCATACACATTTTAGAAACAAATCAAATTTTGTGCCCCAGCTTAATAATAATGCACACATTGAAATCTTTAGGCAACTCGTTAGTGATGATTTTGACAAAATCTCAAAGAAAAATAATGGTCAAGATAATCTGTTCCCTAATGAGAAAAGAGCTTTAGCAGACCTTAAAAATAATAAATCTCTTGTAATTAGGCAGGCTGATAAGGGGGGTGGGGTAGTGCTCCAAGATTTGGACGATTACCTATTGGAAGCTAGAAAAATTCTACATGATGTTACATATTATACTAAGCTCACTTTTGACCCTACTAGTAAATATAAGGCCACCCTAAAAGATATTGTTGAGTCTGCTTTTGAGGAAGGAATACTTTTGAAAAAAGAAAAAGAATATCTGGTCCCTAATGAGCCGAACCATGCCTTTTACTACCATCTCCCAAAGATACATAAAAACTCAACATGCCCACCAGGTCAGCCTATAATAGCGGGGATAGGAAGTCTGACCGATAATGTATTTTCTTATGTGGACCATTTTTTGCAGAGGTACGTTTTGGGCCTTGAATCATACATTCAAGACTCTACGGACCTGCTCAAAAAATTGGAGCCTTATTGCATTACATCTGACATGATTTGGATTACGTGTGATGTTCAGGCACTATATTCCAACATTCCCCATGAATTAGGTTTGTTGGCAGTGTCTGAATATCTCGAGCAAGACTTGTATCTACCTGTGATTCAAAGAGATTTTTTGTTACAGCTTATATAATTTATCCTGAGACACAATTTTTTTGTGTTTCAGGATGAATTTTATCTCCAAACTAGAGGAACTGACATGGGTACCAGGTCCGCCCCTAGCTACGTGAATTTGTTTATGGGATCATTTGAACAAAAATATATTTATGATTCATGCTTTAGGGTGAACCTGGTATTCTATGGCAGATATATCGATGATCTTATTTTTATATGGAGAGGAGAACAGTCTTCTGCCAATCTTTTTGTTGAACATTTAAACTCCAACGATAGGGATTGTGTATTTGGACCTTAATCTTTGCTTCACTGAAGGGAAGGTCACTAGCACCACTTTCTTTAAGACAGTGGATTGCAATATTTATCTGGATTTTAGGAGCAGCCACTATTATCCTTGGAAACGGAATGTACCTTATGGTCAGTTTAAGCGAGTCCGCCATAATTGTAGTACTCTCTCTGATTTTGAGTCCCAAAGCATGATTTTAAAAGAACGTTTTACTGAGAAAAATTATCTGCCCCATATCATTGATAATGGCTATAGAAGGGCAAAACTTGATGATAGGGAAAAATATTTTTCCAGCCCTGTTAAACAATTAGGACAAAGAACTAATAATAATACAAATAAGCATCCTTTATTCATAACTCAGTTTAATTGTAATCATCATCTGATTAAACAAATTATGAACAAACATTGGGATATCCTGACTAAGGATCCGATCTTGGGTAATTTGATAGGGAAAAAACCAAAGGTGGTCTATAGGAAGGCTCCCACTCTAAAATCTTTGCTAGCTCCCAGTAAAGTGGTTAAACATAGGAAATTGCCCTCTTCTATTAAATCCGTGTTAAGTTCGTTACCCCCTGGCTCATTTAGGTGTAGAGCAAGTAGATGTAAGATGTGTCACTCTATCACTAATAAGCAAAAAACTTTTTGGTCTAATGTCACCAATAGATCTTATGCTATTATTGGCCACATTTCTTGTGCTTCTGACCATGTGGTTTACTTACTTTCCTGCATTTGTGGGGTACAATATGTGGGGCGCACCTGCAGGCGGTTCAGCACAAGGTGGTCTGAACACCAGCGCAACATGAAGAATAATTACAGATATCATAGTGTCTCTAGGCATTGTAATAATATCCATAATGGTGACACTGTTTCTCTGTAACTCCCATAGAGTATATACCCAAATCTCATCTTTATAATCTATTTTTCAGACTCAGACAAAGGGAGACTTATTGGATTCACTTACTTAAAAGCATGCAGCCTGACGACCTAAATCTATGTGTTGATTTGGCTGCTTTCCATTAGCTATGTTCTAGTGTCTCCCTTTGTCTGACTCTGTTTTTCTTTTCTTTTTTGTATATACATGCATGCACTTGGTTCTGTTTGAGTGTGTATGCTTGTATATTATGGATCTATTTAGTCATAGATATATATTTTTTGTGATTATATACAATATATATTTTATAGGTCTTTAAGTTAGGTGGGGTCACATTATAGGATCTAGTTCTGTATACGAAAGGACCTATTATTAATATAGGTATTTTAATTCTAATAATATTTTATTATGTTTATGATTTTGGTATCATACAATATAATGTATGCTAATGCCTACGGTTTAGTTATTGTAGGTCTTATTAATGATTATATTGGGTTTATATGTGTTTAATTTAAATTGTATTTATTATCAGTTTTAATTTTATTTGTTATTATAAAATGTTTTAGTATTGTTTATGATATTATTGATTAATCCATTCTGATTCAATTTGTCAGCTAATATGTTGAAAGTGTAATGCAGGTCTACATTGGATTACATATTGCTATTGTATACGTTCATCTCTGATCTGCAATTGTTCTGTTGCTGACATCACTTTTAATGCCTTTGTCACTAACTGGCCAGTGTTGAGCCTTAGGGATTTTGATCATACATGTGATCAATTGCAGATTTGCAGACACGCTATGGGCTTGCCATCTGTTTATTCTATTGTTGTATTTCATTTTTTGTTTTCTGACATGAGTGATATGTATATTTGGCATATCTTTATTGATGCTATTTATGTCTGTATGACGATTTTTTATGCCATTTTATTGATCCCTCCAACCACAGTTCATGCTTTTCGCACGCCCACTATACTGGCTGCCAACCATTGCCTATGTGTTCTTGTTACGTGTATTTCATCACGTCCGTACCAGCTAGGGGGGGTGTGTGATTGGTTCTGGTCTGTGATTGGTTTAGGGTCGTTATAAGTAGAGCAGGCTTTTAATTGTTAGTAACAGCCTGATGAAACAACCTGTAAGGTTGAGAAACGCATTGCTGTATGCTGTCTTGTTTTAACTTTTATATCTCAATATATTGTTGAGTTTTTATCACCTGCTCTACGTTTGGCATTTGTTGCTTGGTTCGTTGAACTGTCACTCAAAGTGCCGGGTTATCACCTCTGTGATTGGCTACTCCTTGGACAGCTTCTATTGTGACGTTGGTCCTGTGTCATCTCTGATTGGTCACCGGTTTCCACGTGCAGGTTCCTGTGGTTTTGTCTGTCGGGCGACATAAGGTCCCGTCCTGCGCTGTGAGGCACACGTTTGTGCCGCTCTCCTTGTGAGTACCCCCCCTGTGGGCTTCTGTGATTGCTTTGTCTCCTCCTTTGTGCAGACAATACTATTCTATGAGGCCCTCTGTTTTCTGTATTCACAAGTTTTATATACACATCAAAAGCCTATGGAAAGGTTTATTACACCGGGGAAACAAAATTCTCCCATAATGCCATCAAAAGTTAAAGACAGGAGGAATAAAAATCTAGATACTACTATAGAAACCCCTATGGATATGGCTTCATCTACTGTGGATACCCAATCCTTACTGGTTCAATTGGCAGCTTTGTTTACTCCCCAGTTTGATATCATTAAAACAGAGCTAAATAATATATCATTAGAGCTTGTTACATTGGCAAATTAGGTTAAACAATTTTCTTCTAGAATAAATGAGGCAGAAAGCAGAATATCTGATTTAGAGGATTTAGTTAATACTCAAGAAAGTATAGTTCAAATTCAGGAGACTAAGATTTCGGATTTACAATTGCGCCTGAAGGATCTTGAAGATCGCTCCAGATGCAACAATATTAGAATTGTTGGTCTTCCGGAAACATCTCAATATGAGGACCTCCTGAAATTGACCTCTTTATTACTTCCTCAAGCCTTAGGTTTCCCGTCCCATCAGTTTCCATTGGTAGTTGAAAGGGCACATAGGATGGGTGCCAGAAAACCTAATGTAGATAGCCAACATAGAAGTAGAATGTGCATTTTCAAATTATTGAGATATCAAGACAAAGTGGAACTCTTGAAACTTTATAGAAAAAATAAGTTTTTTAGAACAATAAATTTCTATTGTTTCAAGACTTCTCACTTGAAACTTTTGCCAAGAGGAAACAAATGATACCATATTGCTCAAAAATTGTGCAAAAAGGTTTGAAAGCATGGTTAACTTACCCCGCTAAGATAATTGTAGAAGACAAGGATAATAGATGGGTTTTAAATAACATTCAAGAAGCCCAGGAGTTTATTGCTAAGATTTTGTATAAAAGGGTAATTGTACTTTTAAGTTGATTATAAAGTCTTTATGAGTAATGTTTTGCTCTTGTTATATACAAGAGATATGCCAAGAAGAATCATATTGCTTATAAGAATACAGCAACTCAGGTTGTTTCCTTTTAATTTTGTAATGGTTTATAATATTAGTTATGTTTTTAGTTCTGGGGGTTGTGTGAGAAATTATTTTTCATTATTTATTATATACTATAATGAAGCACCCCTGGTTGTGTTTTAATGTACAATTTATAGGAAATAGTAATGTTTATAGGGTGTTTCCTTTTTTTTTTTTTTGCTCTCTCCCCCTCCCCTACCCCCCCTCATTGTTCTATCTCCCTCACAGGGGTTCGTGCAGACTTAGATGCCTGTAATTACAGTTAAAATTAATATTCTCTCATGGAATGTGGGGGGGATCACATCCCCTAGAAAACGGAAACTTATTATTAAATATTTAGCAAAATTTAATCCTGACGTGGTAATGCTTCAGGAAACGCATCTTAAGGAAATAGAACTCCCTAAACTAAGGTGTAAATGGGTAGGGGAGTTAGTAGCTGCACCTGCAGTCAAAAGGAGATCTGGGGTGGCAATCCTTTTTCATAAAAATTTGGATTATAAAATATTTAATGTTCAAGCGGATTCAGAAGGAAGATATATTATCTTGGGTGTGCAGCTCAATGGTAGTAATTATACTCTGTGTAATGTGTATGGTCCTAATAGTTTCTCTCCAGCTTTTTGGGATGATATTAAAAATAAACTATTTCCATTTATTGGGGGGAATTTAATATTAGGGGGGGTTTTAATATGTCCATTTGTCCTGAATTGAACAGATTATCATTAAAAAAATGTCAGGGGATATTGTAAAACTGAAAAAAAATGTAAAATATTTTGTCATGAATTAAGTTTAGTAGATATTTGGAGATTAAAAAATCCCGACCTTCGAAGTTTTACCTGTGAATCAAAAGTCCACAAGACTTTTTCTAGAATAGATATTATATTTATTTCTAAACCATTGGCTACCGGCAGAACAGAGGCTAGTATTTATGATATTTTGATATCGGATCATTCACCAATCTCAGTTACCCTGTGTGCAGCGGCTTTACCTAAGAATCAAGTGCCTCCCTTTTTTTCCCCTCGTTTTCTGGCAAATAATCTGAGATTTATTAATTATTTAAAACAAAAGTGGAAGGATTGTACTATATTTAATATAGCTCAATCTGATAAAATTGAGACTTTCTGGGAAGCTGCGAAAGCAGTAATGAGGGGGGAAATTAAATCATATCTCTATAACTGGAGAAAAAAAAGGCTATGGCCTTTGAGTTGCAGTTGACTGCTCAAGTTAGAAATGCTTTTAGAAATTATTATATACATAGATCTTTCAGTAACTGGGATAAATATTGTAAAGCTAGAAGAGAAAGGGACATTTTTTTTAAGACAAAGATGTCATGAAGAAGAACAAAAAACTAATCTTCAGTTTAGAGGAACCTACGGTAACTCTGCCAAATATTTGGCCAAATTAGCAAAAAATAGAAAGAATAAGAATCTTATTCCAGCTATTAAAGACAAAAATATAAGCTACACTGATCCCGAGGACATTAATAAAGTATTCTTTAAGGTCTTTCAGCAGTTATACTCAGAATCACAGGTAGATATGGATAATTTTACAAATTTCTGGACTAAAATTAAAATACCTATGATTTCCGATGAGGAACTTCAAGGTTTGAATCAACCAATAGCAGAGGACGAGATTTTAGAAGCTATCCAATTAGCTAGCAGTAATAAGGCCCCAGGCCCGGATGGCCTTCCAATTGAATTTTATAAAATACTGTCGGAACAAATAAAAATTCCCCTAGTTAGTCTATTTAATTTTTATTTTGGAAATGAAATGTCAAGTTATTTTACCGCAGCACGTATTTCTCTAACATTAAAAAAAGGTAAAGATCCTCTAGATCCAGGGGCTTATAGACCCATTTTGGTACTTAATGCAGATTACAAGATATTGACGTCTATTATATCCTCTAGACTAGTGGTACTTCTGGATAAAATCATTCACCCTGACCAGACAAGATTTATGAAAAACAGAAATTCATTTAGAAATATTCGACAAGTTACATCATTGCTAGATTATGTATGGAATTTGGATCGTAGTAAAGATGAGTTTAAAAAGTATAAATAAGGAGCTATACTTACTGTTGCTGCAGAAAAAGCATTTGATGCAATTAACTGGAATTATTTATTTATAGCTATAGAGAAATTTGGACTCAGAAATCAATTCCTTCAATTTGTTCTAAATCTTTATAAATTCCCTATATCATATTTATGTATCAATGGCTCCCTATCCCCCAAGATCTATTTAAAAAGAGGGACCCGTCAGGGATGTCCTCTCTCCCCTCTACATTTTAACTTGGCATTGGAACCATTTGCTATTTGGCAGAGGGACAATCTCTCGGGGATACTAATGGGTTCTCATATGTTAAAAATTCTGCTTTATGCAGATGATCTGCTTATCTTTCTGGATAATGTATACAAATTTATTCTGCAGCTCTTACGGCTTTTTCGTTCTCAGGATATAAAATTAATTATAGTAAGAGTGAACTTCTAATACTTTCTGAAGGGAGACTTAGGCCATTCCCCCACCCATTTAAAACAGTTGACTCCTTTTGATATCTGGGTATAGTTCTACATAGGAATCCAGAAAAATGGTATAAGTTGAATTATGGTCCAATATTGCAGACAATTAAGTCTGACCTAGATTCCTGGTCCTCTTTACTAATCTCTCTCTCAGCAAGGGTTAATTTGATAAAAATGATTGTCTTTCCTCGAATATTATATTTATTTAAAAATCTTCCCTTATTACCATCTAATAAAGATATCTCAGATTTACAGGCCTGGCAATCTAAATTTATCTGGGGGAAAAGAAAACCCCGGATTGCGCTTAAGAAATTAATGCTAAATCGACAGATAGTGGGACTGGCCCTTCCAGACTTAAGATTATATAACTGGGCTTCTTTAGCGAAGGTTGCTCTGGAATGGATTACAGAGTTAAAAAAATTTATATTATTGGATTTAGAGACATTTTTAGTAATACCATTTTCATTAAAGGCTGTGTTACATTGCCCAGTAAAGAAACTTCCCTCGAATATCTCTAAATTGATCTCCATAAAAAATATTATTATTGCCTGGCAGAAAATCTGTAATTTACTTAAAGTGTCACCGGCTTTTTCTGAGTTTTTTCCCATAATGGGTAACCCAGAATTTATCCCAGGTATATCACAGGAAGTCTTCAGAAGATGGGCGGATCTCGGTTTAATATATGTCTATCAAATTTTTAGCTCCAATCAAATAATGACCTCAGAATCGCTGTTTCAAAAGTTTTGTCTCCCGAGATTGAACTTATATGCTTATTTCCAACTGCGCCACTTTGTCTTTTCCCAGAAATGGAATACTGAAGCATTGTCTGAATGGTCCGATATCATGAAAATAATACGTAGATTCTCTTTAGGATGTAGTTCTATATCGCTGTTGGCTAAGCAAGGAGAATTTCATGCAATTAAGTTACATAATTTCTGGATGAGGTACTTTCCCTTCTTGGAGGAGAATCGGATAAATCAAAGTTTTTTGATGTTTGATAAGTTACTGATACCAATGTCTTGGAGAGAATCACATATGAAACTTATCAATAATTATTATCTATCACCGGAAAGAATGTCTAGATTCTATCCTTCTCAAAGTTTTCTGTGCTCACATTGCTCTTTTCCCAAAGCAGATATTATACACCTATTTTTGTCCTGTCCGAAAATATATCAGCTGTGGCAAAAGATTTGGTACTGGTATAGTAAACTGTACCAAGACTATAATGTTTATACAGCAGAAGATGGGGTTTTTTCTTACATGTTCTCATCTTAGATCTAAAAGAATGATTAAAGCTCTAAATACTATTATTCTCACTACAAGACACTTAATATTGAAAAGCTGGAAAGATCATGTGGCACCTAGCTTTTTACTATTTCTTAAAGAAATACAATATCAGATACTATTTGAATCTCATTATACAAATTTTCTAGCTGAACCCAGGATAGGAATCTTCCTCTTGGATTGCCTCCCGCTTATTAAATCTTTCCCACTCCTTATCCAAAGACATATATTATCCCCTTTTTTAAACTCTATCTCGTTTGCTGAGCTTGTGATTGCCAATCTTTTTCCTTCAACATGGTTGACATCAGTTAGGGAGATTGATTTTCTAAATCCTAGTAAGGTAGGATAAGTCTGATTGAAAATTACCAGGGATAGGCCATGAGTATTGAAGGCAAGGGTTAATTTATAATTCATAAGGGGATTGCTCTGGATAGAGGTAATGGGGGAGACGGGGAGGGAATTTTTTTTTTCTCTCTTCAAAGTGAATAGATAAATGATTACAGAATTGAGGTACTTGAGAGGACGTTTTTGCCTCCAAGAGAGGATATATATATATTTTTTGTTATATCTCTTAATTTCCCGGATTATTGTGCATTAGATTGTTTAGTCTGTTTGTGTTGTTTAAGAAAAAAAGATCTAAAAAAACCACTTTGAATATTATGTTGCAACATAATTTTGTGTAATATTGACAATCTTGATAATTTTTTATTGTGCCTGTTTTTTTTCTCTTTTCATGTTGTTATTTACAATATATGATATCGGGCCCTGCTTTCTGTATCCAATGCTGGTTATAAATAAAAGTGAAAAAAAAAACAAAAAACGAAGGCAGTTTGATCAGTTTGCTGCATTAAAATAAACCAAGTTGTGGTAACACAGGGGGCGAGATTACATATACTTCGTAGGTTTCAGCGCAACTGCTGAAACCCATGCCACCCGTAAGTTCACCTCGCACATCGGGTGAATCACATATACGATGCCGGCAGATCAGATACTGCCGTAAGTCGCCAGTTACTTACGGCCAGCGACTAAATAAAAAAAAAAAAGATTATTTGCCCGTAAACGTCTAACCCGCCTCCCAAAAAATGAACCCGACACGTCAAAACCCCTAATCCGCCATCCCCCCACATCACAACTAATAAAAAAATTTTTTTTAACCCCTAATCCGCCATCCCCTCACATTGCAACTAATAATAAAATGTATAAACAAAAAGAGAGAAGCGCTCAACCTGGAAATGAACAAAACCATAATAGCTTGTTCTATGGCTAGTGTACCACCCAAGAAGCAGCCTCTTTTTGCTCAACATGTGCCTTTCACAGAGAAGAACTTTCCTGAAGCATATCAGTCTGATCCTGACGTAACAGTACAGTCCAGCCCCGAAATACCAGGCAATCCCTCTCTGAACGATAGAAACAGCAAAACCCCAGACGTACGTTTCGGCCTATTGTGGGCCTCGTCAGTGAGGTGCAGCCATATCCCTCTAGGCACACTGAGCAACGGGTCCACGTCTGGATTCCCGCATCACACTTAGGTACACTTCCCTAAGTGTCATAATTTGCATAAACAAAAAGAGAAGCGCTCAACCTGGGGACAAACAAAAGCATAATAGCTTGTTCTATGGCTGGTTATCACCAAAGAAGCAGCCTCTTTTTCTCATCCAGACGTGGACACGTTGCTCAGTGTGCCTAGAGGGATATGGCTGCACCTCACTGATGAAGCCCACACTAGGCTGAATCGTATGTCTGGGGTTTTGCCAATTCTCACGTTCAGAGAGGGATTGCCTGGTATTTCAGGGCTGGACTGTACTGTTAAGTCAGGATCAGACTGATATGCTACAGGAAAGTTCTTCTCTGTGAAAGGCACATGTTGAGCAAAAAGAGACTGCTTCTTGGGTGGTAACTAGCCATAGAACAGGCTATTATGCTATTGTTCATTCCCAGGTTGAGCACTTCTCTCTTTTAATTTAATAATAAAATATATTAAACTCTAAACTGCCAAACACCCACAATGCAAACTACCTATTTAAACTATTAACTGCTAATACACCAAGCCCCACATCACAAACTAGCTAATAAATGGATTAACCCATAAACCGCCACCCCCCCACAACGCAAAGTACCTATCAACACTATTGATATTGATATAACACCCCCTAAGTTAAAGGGACACTGAACCCAAATTTTTGCTTTCATGATTCAGATAGAGCATGTGATTTAAAGCAACTTTCTAATTTATTCCTATTATAATTTTTTATTCATTCTCTTGCTATCTTTATTTAAAAAGCAAGAATGTAAGTTTAGAAGCCGACCCATTTTTTGTTCACAACCTGGGTTGTGCTTGCTGATTGGTGGCTAAATGCACCCACCATTAAACAAGTGCTGTCCCGTGTTCTGAACCAAAATTGGCTGGCTCCTCAGCTTAGATGCCTTCTTTTTTAAATAAAGATAGCAAGACATTGAAGAAAAATTAATAGGAGTAAATTAGAAAGTTGCTTAAAATTGCATGCTCTATATAAATCATGAAAGAAAATTTTTTGGGTTTAATATACCTTTAAAATTGGGTTTAGTATCCTAATTACATAAAATAAAAAAGACTATCTGCCTAAAAAAATAAATTTAAAATTACCAAAATAAAAAACAAAATTTAAGCTTACCTGATAAATTATTTTCTTTCCTGGCATGGAGAGACCACGATTCCATTCATTACTGTTGGGAAATTCACCGCCTGGCCACCAGGAGGAGGCAAAGACACCCCAGCCAGAGCTTAAGCATCCTTCCACTACCCATAATCCCCAGTCATTCAGCCGTGGGAATAAAGGAAAGATAGGAGAACACTAGGGGTATATAGGTGCCTGAAGGTTAGAGGAATATAATACAGCCATTTAATCAGGGAGGGTCGTGGACTCTCCCTGCCAGGAAAGAAAATAATTTATCAGGTAAGCATACATTTTGTTTTCTTTCTAATGGCATGGAGTGTACATGATTCAATTCATTACTTTTAAGAAACCAATACCCAAATCAGAGAGGAGACAGAATGGACAGTGAGGGAAAAACTAAAGGTAGGCAGAGCTAAACTGAAGGCACCACTGCTTGTAAGCACTTTTCTCCCAAAGGAAGCCTCAGGCAAACACATCAAACTTGAAGTTTTAGAATAAGGATGTAAAGACTACTAAGTAGGCACTTTAAAGATTTGTTCCATCGAAGAAGACACAGCACGAGTAGAAATAGCCAGAATCCTCTCCGAGACTGCTGCCCAGCTTTCCCATAAGCCAAACAATGACACTCCTTAGCTAAAAGGAAAGAGTAGTAGCAGAGGCTTTTTGACCCTTGCACCTACCCCTCAAACAAAGCAGAAGATAGCCTAAAAACCTTGGTAGCCTGGAAAAAGAACTTTAAGGCGTGTACCACTTCCAGAATGAGTAGCAAAACGATCCTTCAGAGAAGCTGCTTTAGGACAAAAGGAAGGAATTATACTCTCCTGATTGATAATGCTATCAGAAACCACCATGGGAAGAAATACCAATTTGGTCCGAAGAAACGCCTTATTCGCAAGGAAAATAAGATAAGGGAGATTACCCTGTAAAACTCTACGAGAAGAATAAGTGGCCAATAAAAACAAACCTTTAATATAAAAGATTAATATCAACTGAATGCATAGGCTCAAATGGAACCTGTTGCAGAACACCAAGAAACAGATTGAAGCTCCAAGAAGGAGCCAAATTTAAACACAGGCCTGATTCTAACCAGGGCTTGAACAAAAGACTGAACTTCCGGAAGATTAAAAAACTTCTAAAGTAGCAAAAAAGAAAGGGCAGAAAAAACTGTCCCTTTAACCACTTGGCTGCTAAGCCATTTCTCACCTGGGTGCTAAGCTGGTTTTGATCTTTTTTTAAATATATTTATTTTTTACACTTTCTTTTTTTTCCAGATCCAGATACAGGGATCCAAGCAGCATGCCCCCATCTCCCTATATTGTTCATTGTTAATTTTAAATAAAGTTGCACAGTGACGTCATCACGTAATTGCGCGTGACGTCAAGAAAAGAAAGAGGGCGCCTCATAGTGTGAGTAGGTATGGAAAAGGGCCGTTTAGTGTAAAATGAAAAGGCTTACCAGATGGTATTGCACCGTACTCTTGACCAGTGCCAGCAGACAGACTAACACTTAACAGTGGTTAGCACACTGGTCCAACTCGTTAGCTAGCTGTGTCTTGATTATCTCTGAATTGGTCTCAGCCGTGCTCTGAAAATGGCCACTCCGTGGGTGCAGACCTGGTGTTGTGGTGTACTTTATTGTGCGTTCAATAAGCAATAAAACCACATAAAAATCATAAGAAACATTTGACAACTTCTGAGAAATTTTAAAGTAAAAGGGCTTTTATTCTGAACACTACAACGCATATCTCGACCGTAAAAACTGGTAGTTTCCTCAGTCAATACAAACTGAATAAAATTATTAGCGTTAACATCATTAAATACATGTGTGAATGGTAAAAAACGGAAGTTATCATAATACAAGGAGCCAATAGTAACATTAATTGTATCCAAAACTTAAGAGAGACTTTCAACCAAACTCCACCTAAACAATGCTAAACTTACATTAGTAAAACAATGTAATCTTTTAAAATTTCAAATAAAAACATAATTTATGTAAGAACTTACCTGATAAATTAATTTCTTTCATATTGGCAAGAGTCCATGAGCTAGTGACGTATGGAATATACAATCCTACCAGGAGGGGCAAAGTTTCCCTAACCTCAAAATGCCTATAAATATACCCCTCACCACACCCACAATTCAGTTTAATGAATAGCCAAGAAGTGGGGTGAAAAAGAAAGGAGTAAAAAGCATCAACAAAGGAATTTGGAAATAATTGTGCTTTATACAAAAAAAAATCATAACCACCAAAAAATGGTGGGCCTCATGGACTCTTGCCAATATGAAAGAAATGAATTTATCAGGTAAGTTCTTACATAAATTATGTTTTCTTTCATGCAATTGGCAAGAGTCCATGAGCTAGTGACGTATGGGATACCAATACCCAAGATGTGGAACTCCACGCAAGAGTCACTAGAGAGGGAGGGATAAAAAATAAAAACAGCCAATTCCGCTAAAAAAATAATAATCCACAACCCAAATCATTAGTTTAGTCTCATAATTGAAAAGAAAAAACTTAAATCATAAGCAGAAGAATCAAACGGAAACAGCTGCCTGAAGAACTTTTCTACCAAAAACTGCTTCCAAAGAAGCAAATACATCAAAATGGTAGAATTTAGTAAAAGTATGCAAAGAAGACCAAGTTTCTGCTTTGCAAATCTGATCAACTGAAGCTTCATTGTTAAAAGCCCAAGAATGGAAACTGATCTAGTAGAATGAGCTGTAATTCTCTGAGGCGGGGTTTTACCGAACTCCAAATAAGCTTGAAGAATCAAAAGCTTTAACCATGATGCCAAAGAAACGGCAGAAGCCTTCTGACCTTTCCTGGAACCACAAAAGATAACAAATAGACTAGAAGTCTTTCTGAAATCTTTAGTAGCTTCAACATAATATTTCAGAGCTCTCACCACATCTAAAGAATGTAAAGATCTCTCCAAAGAATTCTTAGGATTAGGAAACAAAGAAGGGACAACAATTTCTCTACTAATGTTGTTGGAATTCACAACCTTAGGTAAGAATTTAAATGAAGTCTGCAAAACTACCTTATCCTGATCAAAAATCAGAACAGGCCATTCCCAAGAGAGAGCAGATAATTCAGAAACTCTTCTAGCAGAAGAGATGGCCACAAGGAACAACACTTTCCAAGAAAGCAATTTAATGTCCAAAGAATGCATAGGCTCAAATGGAGGAGCCTGTAATGCCTTCAAAACCAAATTAAGACTCCAAGGAGGAGAGATTGGTTTAATGACAGGCTTGATACGAACCAAAGCCTGCACAAAACAATGAATATCAGGAAGTTTAGCAATCTTTCTGTGAAATAAAACAGAAAGAGCAGAGATTTGTCCTTTCAAGGAACTTGCAGACAAACCTTTATCCAAACCATCCTGAAGAAACTGTAAAATTCTAGGAACTCTAAAGGAATGCCAAGAGAATTTATGAGAACACCATGAAATGTAAGTCTTCCAAACCTGATAATAAATCTTTCTAGAAACATATTTACGAGCTTGTAACATAGTATTAATCACTGAGTCAGAGAAACCTCTATGACTAAGCACTAAGCGTTCAATTTCCATACCTTCAAATTTAATGATTTGAGATCCTGATTGAAAAACAGACCTTGAGATAGAAGGACTGGCCTTAAGGGAAGTGTCCAAGGTTTGCAACTGGACATCTGAACAAGATCCGCATACCAAAATCTGTGAGGCCATGCTGGAGCCACCAGCAGCACAAACGATTGCTCCATGATGATTTTCGAGATCACTCTTGGAAGAAGAACTAGAGGCGGGAAAATATAAGCAGGCTGATAACACCAAGGAAATGTCAATGCATCCACTGCTTCCGTCTGAGGATCCCTGGACCTCGACAGGTACCTGGGAAGTTTCTTGTTTAGATGAGATGCCATCAGATCTATTTCTGGAAGCCCCCACATCTGAACAATTTGAGAAAACACATCTTGGTGGAGAGACCACTCTCTCAGATGTAAAGTCTAACGACTGAGATAATCCGCCTCCCAATTGTCTATACCTGGGATATGAACCGCAGAAATTAGACAAGAGCTGGATTCCGCCCAAACAAGAATCCGGGATACTTCTTTCATAGTTTGAGGACTTGAGTCCCACCCTGATGATTGACATATGCCACAGTTGTGACATTGTCTGTCTGAAAACAAATGAACGGTTCTCTCTTCAACAGAGGCCAAAACTGAAGAGCTCTGAGAATTGCACGGAGTTCCAAAATATTGATTGGTAATCTCGCCTCTTGAGATTTCTAAACTCCTTGTGCTGTCAGAGATCCCCAAACAGCTCCCCAACCTGAAAGACTTGCATCTGTTGTGATCACAGTCCAGGTTGGACGAACGAAAGAGGCCCCTAGAATTATACGATGGTGATCTAACCACCAAGTCAGAGAAAGTCGAACATTGGGATTTAAGAATATTAATTGTGATATCCTTGTATAATCCCTGCACCATTGATTCAGCATACAAAGCTGGAGCGGTCTCATATGAAAACGAACAAAGGGGATCGCGTCCAATGCTGCAGTCATGAGACCTAAAACTTCCATGCACATAGCTACTGAAGGGAATGACTGAGACTGAAGGTTCCAACAGGTTGCAACCAATTTTAAACGTCTCTTGTCTGTTAGAGACATAGTCATGGACACTGAATCTATCTGGAAACCTAAAAAGGTTAACCTTGACTGAGGAATCAAGGAACTTTTTGGTAAATTGATCCTCCAACCATGACTTTGAAGAAATAACACTAGTTGATTCGTGTGAGATTCTGAAGAACATAAAGACTGAGCTAGTACCAAGATATCGTCCAAATAAGGAAACACTGCAATACCCCGCTCTCTGATTACAGAGAGTAGGGCACCGAGAACCTTTGAAAAGATTCTTGGAGCTGTCGCTAGGCCAAAAGGAAGAGCAACAAATTGGTAATGCTTGTCTAGAAAATAGAATCTCAGGAACCGATAGTGATCTGGATGAATCGGAATATCGAGATATGCATCCTGTAAGTCTATTGTGGACTTATAGTGCCCTTGCTGAACAAAAACATAATTTCTGTAAGAACTTACCTGATAAATTAATTTCTTACATATTGGCAAGAGTCCATGAGCTAGTGATGTATGGGATATACAATCCTACCAGGAGGGGCAAAGTTTCCCAAACCTCAAAATGCCTATAAATACACCCCTCACCACACCCACAATTCAGTTTAACGAATAGCCAAGTAGTGGGATGATAAAGAAAGGAATAAAAAGCATCAACAAAGGAATTTGGAAATAATTGTGCTTTATACAAAAAATCATAACCACCAAAAAAAAGGGTGGGCCTCATGGACTCTTGCCAATATGAAAGAAAACAAAATTTATGCTTACCTGATAAATTTCTTTCTTTTGCGATGTACCGAGTCCACGGATTCATCCTAACTTGTGGGATATTATCCTTCCTGACAGGAAGTAGCAAAGAGAGCACCACAGCAGAGCTGTCTATATAGCTCCCCCCTTAACTCCACCCCCCAGTCATTCGACCGAAGGCCAAGGAAGAAAAGGAGAAACTGTAAGGTGCAGAGGTGACTGAAGTTTACATAAAAAAATACTATTTGTCTTGAATAGACAGGACGGGCCGTGGACTCGGTACATCGCAAAAGAAAGAAATTTATCAGGTAAGCATAAATTTTGTTTTCTTTTGCATGATGTACCGAGTCCACGGATTCATCCTAACTTGTGGGATACCAATACCAAAGCTTTAGGACACGGATGAAGGGAGGGACAAGACAGGAACTTAAACGGAAGGCACCACTGCTTGCAAAACCTTTCTCCCAAAAATAGCCTCCGAAGAAGCAAAAGTATCAAATTTATAAAATTTTGAAAAGGCATGAAGCGACGACCAAGTCGCAGCCTTACAAATCTGTTCAACAGAAGCATCATTTTTAAAAGCCCATGTGGAAGCTACCACTCTAGTAGAATGAGCTGTAATCCTTTCAGGAGGCTGCTGTCCAGCAGTCTCATAAGCCAAACGGATGATGCTTTTCAGCCAAAAGGAAAGAGAAGTCGCCGTAGCCTTTTGACCCCTACGCTTTCCAGAATAGACAACAAACAAAGAAGATGTTTGATGAAAATCTTTGGTTGCCTGCAAATAAAATTTCAAAGCACGAACCACGTCCAAGTTGTGCAACAGACGTTCCTTCTTACAAGAAGGATTAGGACACAGAGAAGGAACAACAATTTCTTGATTGCTATTCCTGTTAGTAACAACCTTAGGTAGGAACCCAGGTTTGGTTCGCAAGACCACCTTATCAGCATGGAACACAAGATAAGGAGAGTCACATTGTAATGCAGATAGTTCAGAAACTCTTCGAGCTGAAGAGATAGCAACTAGGAACACAACTTTCCAAGATAAAAGCTTAATATCTATGGAATGCATGGGTTCAAACGGAACCCCCTGAAGAACTCTTAAGAACTAAATTTAGACTCCATGGCGGAGCAATAGGTTTAAACACAGGCTTAATTCTAACTAAAGCCTGACAAAAAGCCTGAACGTCTGGAACATCTGCCAGATGCTTGTGCAACAAAATAGACAGAGCAGATATCTGTCCCTTTAGGGAACTAGCTGATAATCCTTTCTCCAATCCCTCTTGGAGAAAAGACAAAATCCTAGGAATCCTGATTTTACTCCAGGAGAAGCCTTAGGATTCGCACCAAAAAAGATATTTACGCCATATCTTATGATAAATTTTCCTGGTAACAGGCTTTCGAGCCTGAATCAAGGTATTTATGACTGACTCAGAGAAATCCCGCTTTGATAGAATCAAGCGTTCAATCTCCAAACAGTCAGTTGCAGAGAAATTAGATTTGGATACTTGAATGGACCTTGAATCAGAAGATCCTGTCTCAATGGCAGAGACCATGGTGGAAGGGATGACATGTCCACCAGGTCTGCATACCAAGTCCTGCGTGGCCACGCATGCGCTATCAAAATCACTGATGCTCTCTCCTGTTTGATTCTGGCAATCAGACGTGGAAGGAGAGGGAAAGGTGGAAACACATAAGCCAGGTTGAATGACCAGGGTACTGCTAGAGCATCTATCAGTATAGCCTGAGGATCCCTTGACCTGGAGCCGTAACGAGGAAGTTTGGCGTTCTGACGAGACGCCATCAGCTCCAACTCTGGTGTGCCCCATAGCCGAACCAGCTGAGCAAACACCTCCGGATGGAGTTCCCACTCCCCCGGATGAAAAGTCTGACGACTTAGAAAATCTGCCTCCCAGTTCTCTACACCTGGGATATAGATCGCTGACAGATGGCAAGAGTGAGCCTCTGCCCATTGGATTATCCTTGAGACCTCTATCATCGCTAAGGAACTCTTTGTTCCGCCCTGATGATTGATATAAGCCACAGTCGTGATGTTGTCCGACTGAAACCTGATGAATCTGGCCAAAGCCAGCTGAGGCCATGCCTGGAGAGCATTGAATATCACTCTTAATTCCAGAATATTTATCGGTAGGAGAGCCTCCTCCCGAGTCCACAAACCCTGAGCTTTCAGGGAATTCCAGACTGCACCCCAGCCCAGAAGACTGGCGTCTGTCGTCATTATAACCCATTCTGGCCTGAGGAAACACATTCCCTGGGACAGATGATCCTGTGACAACCACCAAAAAAGAGAGTCTCTGGTCTCTTGATCCAGATTTATCTGAGGAGATACATCCACATAATCCCCATTCCACTGATTGAGCATGCATAGTTGCAGTGGTCTGAGATGCAAGCAAGCAAACGGAACTATGTCCATTGCCGCTACCATTAGTCCGATTACCTCCATATACTGAGCCACTGACGGCCGAGGAATGGAATGAAGAGCTCGGCAGGTGGATTTCCTGACCTCCGTCAGAAATATTTTCATGTCCACCGAGTCTATCAGAGTCCCTAGAAATGAAACTCTTGTGAGGGGGGAAAGAAAACTCTTTTTTATGTTCACTTTCCACCCGTGAGACCTTAGAAAAGCCAACACTAAGTCCGTGTGAGACTTGGCTAGTTGGAAGGACGATGCTTGAATTAGAATGTCGTCTAGATAAGGCGCCACTGCTATGCCCCGTGGCCTTAGAACCGCCAGAAGGGACCCTAGCACCTTTGTGAAGATTTGCGGTGCCGTGGCCAACCCAAAAGGAAGAGCCACAAACTGATAATGCTTGTCCAGAAAGGTGAACCTGAGGAACTGGTGATGATCTTTGTGGATAGGAATGTGCAGATACGCATCCTTTAAGTCCACGGTGGTCATATATTGACCCTCCTGGATCAATGGTAAGATAGTCCGAATGGTCTCCATCTTGTAAAGATGGAACTCTTAGGAATTGGTTTAGGATCTTGAGATCCAGAATTGGTCTGAAGGTTCCCTCCTTTTTGGGAACTATAAACAGATTGGAGTAGAACCCCTGCCCTTGTTCTGCTTTTGGAACTGGGCAGATCACTCCCATGGTAAAAAGGTCTTCTACACAGCGTAAGAAAGCCTCTCTTTTTTTTGGGTTTACAGACAATTGAGAAAGAGGGAACCTCCCCCTTGGAGGGGAATCCTTGAAATCTAGAAGGTATCCCTGGGTTACAATTTCTACTGCCCAGGAATCCTGAACGTCTCTTGCCCAGGCCTGAGCAAAGAGAGAGAGTCTGCCCCCTACTAGATCCGGTCCCGGATCGGGGGCTACCCCTTCATGCTGACTTAGTGGCAGCAGCAGGCTATATGGCCTGTTTAGGTCTCCAGGTTGGCTTGGATTGAGCAAAGTTCCCCTCTTGCTTTGCAGGAGAGGAAGAGGTAGAGGGACCACTCTTGAAGTTTCGAAAGGAATGAAAATTATTTTGTTTGGTCCTTGTCATATTTGACTTATCCTGAGGGAGGGTATGACCCTTCCCTCCAGTAATGTCTGAAATGATCTCTTTCAATGCAGGCCCGAATAGTGTCTTACCTTTGAAAGGGATGGACAAAAGCTTAGATTTAGATGACACATCAGCTGACCAGGACTTAAGCCATAACGCTCTATGCGCTAAAATGGCAAAACCTGAATTCTTAGCTGCTAATTTAGCAAGATGAAAATTGGCATCTGTAATAAAAGAATTAGCCAACTTAACAGCCTTAATTCGGTCCAAAATATAATCTAGTGGGGTCTCCATCTGAAGAGCCTCTTCTAGAGCCTCAAACCAAAAGGCAGCTGCAGTGGTTACAGGAACAATGCATGCTATAGGTTGAAGAAGAAAACCTTGATGAACAAAAATTTTCTTTAGGAGACCCTCTAATTTTTTATCCATAGGATCAATGAAAGCACAACTGTCTTCAATAGGTATAGTTGTACGCTTAGCCAGGGTAGATATAGCTCCCTCCACCTTAGGGACCATCTGCCATGAGTCCTTTATGGTGTCAGAAATGGGAGACATTTTCTTAAAAACAGGAGGGGGAGAGAACAGAATACCTGGTTTATCCCACTCCTTAGTAACAATGTCCGAAATCCTCTTAGGGACCGGAAACACATCAGTGTAAACAGGAACCTCTAAATATTTGTCCATTTTACACAATTTCGCTGGAACTACAATAGGTTCACAATCATCCAGAGTAGCTAAAACCTCCCTGAGCAATAAGCGGAGGTGCTCTAGCTTAAATTTAAATGCCGTCATATCTGAAACCATCTGAGAGAACATCTTTCCTGTATCAGAAATATCTCCCTCAGAAAGCAAATCCCTCATCCCTACCTCAGAACATTGTGAGGGAATATCGGATACGGCAACTAAAGCGTCAGAAGGCTCAGCATTTGTTCTTAACCCAGAGCTACTGCGCTTACCTTGCAACCCAGGCAGCTTTGATAAAACCTCTGTGAGGGTAGTATTCATAACTGAAGCCATATCTTGCAAGGTGAAAGAATTAGATGCACTAGAAGTACTCGGCGTCGCTTGTGCGGGCGTTACTGGTTGTGACACTTGGGGAGAACTAGATGGCAAAACCTGATTTCCTTCTGTCTGAGAATCATCTAATACCAAACTTTTATAAGTCAAATTATGCTGTTTGCAATTTATAGACATATCAGTACAAGTGGGACACATTCTAAGAGGGGGTTCCACAATGGCTTCTAAACAAATTGAACAATGAGTTTCCTCAGTGTCAGACATGTTTAACAGACTAGTAATAAAGCAAGCAAGCTTGGAAAACACTTTATTTAATGAAAAAAACACAATTTGCAAAAACGGTACTGTGCCTTTAAGAGAAAAAAAGGCATACACAAAGTGCAAAACAGGTTAAAATTGCTTCAATTTTTCTGAAATTTTAACAGTGTACCCACTAAGCTTTAGAAGGATTGCACCGCAAGTTAATAAGCAATAAACCCCCAAATGAAAAACAAACAAACTGAGTGCCCACAAAAAATTAACCCTTTATGCAAGCTAGTAAAAACCTCTGATAACACTAGGATTACTGCTTACCCTTCCCCTAATGGGGACACTGTCAGCCTTTCTGAGTTAACACAGTCTTTGCATAAAATATGACTGAACATACCTCATTGCTGTATAGCAAGAAACCGTTCCTCACACTGAAGTTTTCCTGTACTCCTCAGCTTCTGTGGGAACAGCAGTGGACCTTAGTTACAAATGCTAAGATCATCATCCTCCAGGCAGAAATCTTCATCTATGTCCTGCCTGAGAGTAAATAGTACAACACCGGTACCATTTAAAAATAACAAACACTTGATTGAAGATAAAATAAAACTAACAGTTTAACACCTCTTCTCTTTACTCTTCCTGCTTAGAGCCAGCAAAGGAGAATGACTGGGGGGTGGAGTTAAGGGGGGAGCTATATAGACAGCTCTGCTGTGGTGCTCTCTTTACTACTTCCTGTCAGGAAGGACAATATCCCACAAGTTAGGATGAATCCGTGGACTCGGTACATCATGCAAAATAAATGAATTTATTAGTTAAGTTCTTACATAAATTATGTTTTCTTTCATGTAATTGGCAAGAGTCCATGAGCTAGTGACATATGGGATATCAAATACCCAAGATGTGGAACTCCACGCAAGAGTCACTAGAGAAAGAGGGATAAAAAATAAAATACAGCCATTTTCCGCTGAAAAAATAATCCACAACCAAAAGCATAAGTTTAATCTTTAATGATAAGAAAAACTTAAAACATCATCAGAAGAATCAAACTGAAAAAGCTGCCTGAAGAACTTTTCTACCAAAAACTGCTTCTGAAGAAGCAAATACATCAAAGCGGTAGAATTTAGTAAGTGTATGCAAAGAAGACCAAGTTGCTGCTTTGTAAATCTGATCAACAGAAGCTTCATTCTTAAAAGCCCAAGAAGTGGAAACTGATCTCGTAGAATGAGCTGTAATTCTCTGAGACGGGATCTTACCCGACTCCAAATAAGCTTGACGAATCAAAAGCTTTAACCAAGAAGTCAAGGAAATAGCAGAAGCTTTCTGACCAGAAAATAAAACGAATAGACTAGAAGTCTTTCTGAAATCTTTAGTAGCTTCAACATAATATTTCAAAGCTCTTACAACATCCAAAGAATGTAAGGATCTTTCCAAAGAATTCTTTGGATTAGTACACAAGGAAGGGACAACAATTTCTCTACTAATGTTGTTAGAATTCACAACCCCTACAAAAGCTATCCTGTACACCGACTATGTTTACAGCGCTGCGGAATCTGTTGGCGCTCTACAAATACCTGATAATAATAATAATAAAAATTGAAAAGAAGTCCGCAGAACCGCCTTATCCTGATGAAAAATCAGAAAAGGAGAATCACTAGAAAGAGCAGATAGCTCAGAAACTCTTCTAGCAGAAGAGATAGCCAAAAGGAACAACACTTTCCAAGAAAGTAGTTATATGTCCAAAGACTGCATAGGCTCAAATGGAGGAGCCTGCAACACCTTCAAAACTAAATTGAGACTCCAAGGAGGAGAAATTGATTTAATGACAGGCTTAATTCGAACTAAAGCCTGTACAAAACAGTGAATATCAGGAAGTTTAGCAATTTTTCTGTGAACTAAAACTGAAAGAGCAGAGATTTGTTCCTTCAAAGAACTTGCAGACAAACCTTTATCCAAACTATCCTGAAGAAACTGTAAAATTCTAGGAATTCTAAAAGAATGCCAAGAAAATTTATGGGAAGAACACCATGAAATGTAAGTCTTCCAAACTCGATAGTAAATCTTCCTGGAAACAGATTTACGAGCTTGTAACATAGAATTAATCACTGAGTCAGAGAAACCTCTATGACTTAGTACTAAGCGTTCAATGTCCATACCTTCAAATTTAATGATTTGAGATCCTGATGGAAAAATGGACCTTGAGAAAATAGGTCTGGCCTTAACGGAAGTGGCCAAGGTTGGCAACTGGACATCTGAACAAGATCCGCATACCAAAACCTGTGTGGCCATGCTGGAGCCACCAGCAACACAAACGATTGTTCCATGATGATTTTGGAAATCACTCTTGGAAGAAGAACTAGAGGCGGGAAGATGTAAGCAGGATGATAATTCAATGGAATGGTTAGCGCATCCACTGCTTCCGCCTGAAAATCCCTGGACCTGGACAGGTATCTGGGAAGTTTCTTGTTTAGGTGAGAGGCCATCAGATCTATCTCTGGAAGACCCCACATCTGAACAATCTGAAAAAACACATCTGGATGGAGAGACCACTCTCCTGGATGTAAAGTCTGACGACTGAGATAATCCGCTTCCCAATTGTCTACACCTGGGATATGCACCACAGAGATTAGACAGGAGCTGGATTCCGCCCAAGCAAGTATCCAAGATACTTCTTTCATAGCTTGGGGACTGTGAGTCCCACCTTGATGATTGACATATGCCACAGTTGTGATATTGTCTGTCTGGAAACAAATGAACGGTTCTCTCTTCAACAGAGGCCAAAACTGAAGAGCTCTGAAAATTGCACGGATTGATTGGTAATCTCGCCTCTTGAGATTTCCAAACCCCTTGAGCAGTCAGAGATCCCCAAACAGCTTCCCAACCCGAAAGACTTGCATCTGTAGTTATCACAGTCCAGATTGGTCGAACAAAAGAAGCCCCTTGAACTAAACGTTGGTGATTTAACCACCACGTCAGAGAGCGTCGTACATTGGGATTAAAGGATATTAATTGTTATATCTTTGTATAATCCCTGCACCATTGATTTAGCATACAAAGCTGAAGAGGTCTCATGTGACAATGAGCAAAAGGAATCGCGTCCGATGCTGCAGTCATGAGGCCTAAAACTTCCATGCACATAGCCACTGAAGGGAATGACTGAGACTGAAGGTGCCGACAAGCTGCAACCAATTTCAAGCGTCTCTTGTCTGTTAGAGACAGAGTCATGGACACTGAATCTATCTGGAAACCTAAAAAGGTGACCCTTGTCTGAGGAATCAAGACACTTTTTGGTCAATTGATCCTCCAACCATGTTTTTGAAGAAACAACACTAGTTGATTCATGTGAGATTCTGAAGAACGTAAAGACTAAGCTAGTACCAAGATATCGTCCAAATAAGGAAACACTGCAATACCCTGTTCTCTGATTACATAGAGTAGGGCACCTAGAACCTTTGAAAAGATTCTTGGAGCTGTTGCTAGGCCAAATGGAAGAGCAACAAATTGGTAATGCTTGTCTAGAAAAGAGAATCTCAGGAACTGATAATGTTCTGGATTAATCGGAATATGAAGGTATGCATCCTGCAAGTCTATTGTAGACATATAATGTCCTTGCTGAACAAAAGGCAGAATAGTCCTTATAGTCACCATCTTGAAAGTTGGTGGTACTTACATAACGATTCAAAATTTTCAGATCCAGAACTGGTCTGAATGAATTTTCCTTCTTTGGGACAATGAATAGATTTGAATAAAACCCCAGACCTTGTTCCTGAAAAGGAACTGGCATGATTACCCCTGAAGACTCCAGGTCTGAAATACACTTCAGGAAAGCCTGAGCATTTACTGTATTTGCTGGGATGCGTGAGAGAAAAAATCTTCTCACAGGAGGTCTTACTCTGAAACCTATTTGATACCCTTGAGAGACAATGCTCTGAATCCATTGATTTTGGACAGAATTTATCCAAATATCCTTGAAAAACCTTAACCTGCCCCCTACCAGCTGAGCTGGAATGAGGGCCGCACCTTCATGCAGACTTAGGGGCTGACTTTGGTTTTTTAAAAGGCTTGGATTTATTCCAATTCGAGGAAAACAGATTCCTTGGGGGAAGGATTAGATTTGTATTCCTTATTTTGACGAAAGGAACTAAAACAGTTAGAAGCCTTAGATTTACCCTTAGGTTTTCTATCCTGAGGCAGAAAAACTCCCTTTCCCCCAGTAACAGTTGAAATAATAGAATCCAACTGAGAACCAAATAAATTATTACCTTGGAAAGAAAGAGATAGTAATCTAGACTTAGATGTCATATCAGCATTCCAAGATTTAAGCCACAAAGCTCTTCTAGCTAAAATAGCTAAAGACATGGATCCCTCATCAATTTTTATAATATCAAAAATGGCATCACAAATAAAATGATTAGCATGTTGTAGTAAGCGAACAATGCTAGATATGTCAGATTCCAATTCTTGTTGCGCTAAATTCTCCAACCAAAAAGTTGATGCAGCCGCAACATCAGCCAAAGAAATTGCAGGCCTGAGAAGATGACCTGAAGATAAATAGACTTTCCTTAGATAAGATTCAAGTTTCCTATCTAAAGGATCTTTAAAAGAAGTACTATCTTCCATAGGAATAGTGGTACGTTTAGCAAGAGTAGAAATAGCCCCATCAACTTTGGGGATCTTTTCCCAAAACTCTATAGAAATTGATGGTAAAGGATACCATTTTTTAAACCTTGAAGAAGGAATAAAAGGAGTACCTGGCTTATTCCATTCCTTAGAAATCATATCAGAAATAGCATCAGGAATAGGAAAAACCTCTGGAGTAACTACAGGAGGTTTAAAAACAGCATTTAAACGTTTACTAGTCTTAACGTCAAGAGGACTGGCTTCCGCAATATCCAAAGTAATTAACACTTCTTTTAACAAAGAACGAATATACTACATTTTAAATAAATAAGTAGATTTGTCAGTGTCAATATCTGAGGAAGGATCTTCTGAATCAGATAGATCCTCATCAGAGGAGGATAATTCAGTATGTTGTTGGTCATTTGAAATTTCATCAACTTTATGAGAAGTTTTAAAAGACCTTTTACGTTTATTAGAAGGCGGAAATGCAGTCCGTCAACGGACGTACTTTCGCGCCAAAAAATTCTCGCGCCAAGAATGACGCAATAAAGTCTAGCATTTGGCGCACCCGCGGGCCTAGTACTGCCCGCAATTGCAAGAAAAATGTAGTCAATCTGAAAAAAAAAACAAATCCCAGGTAAGAAAAAATATTTCTTAATATGTTTATTTTCCACAAATATGAAACTGACAGTCTGCACAAGGAAATACATGAACCTGACTCATGGCAAATATAAGTACAATACATATATTTAGAACTTTATATAAATGCATAAAGTGCCAAACCATAGCTGGGGTGTCTTAAGTAATAAAAAACATACTTACCGAAAGACACCCATCCACATATAGCAGATAGCCAAACCAGTACTGAAACAGTTATCAGTAGAGGTAACAGTATATGAGAGTATATCGTTGATCTAAAAAGGGAGGTAGGAGATGAATCTCTACGACCGATAACAGAGAAACTATGAAATAGATCTCCCGTGAGGAAAACCATTGCATTCAATAGGTGATACTCCCTTCACATCCCTCTGACATTCGCTGTACTCTGAGAGGAATCGGGCTTCAAAATGCTGAGAAGTGCATGTCAATGTAGAAATCTTAGCACAAACTTTCTTCACCACCTCCATAGGAGGCAAAGTTTGTAAAACTGAATTGTGGGTGTGGTGAGGGGTGTATTTATAGGCATTTTGAGGTTTGGGAAACTTTGCCCCTCCTGCTAGGATTTTATATCCCATACGTCACTAGCTCATGGACTCTTGCCAATTACATGAAAGAAACATACTTACCAAAATACACCCATCCACATATAGCAGATATCCAAATCAGTACTGAAACAGTTATCAGTAGAGGTAATGGAATATGAGAGTATATCGTCGATCTGAAAAGGGAGGTAGGAGATGAATCTCTACGACCGATAACAGAGAGCCTATGAAATAGATCCCCGTGAGGAAAACCATTGCATTCAGTAGGTGATACTCCCTTCACATCCCTCTGACATTCATTGTACTCTGAGAGGAATTGGGCTTCAAAATGCTGAGAAGCGCATATCAACGTAGAAATCTAAGCACAAACTTACTTCACCACCTCCATAGGAGGCAAAGTTTGTAAAACTGAATTGTGGGTGTGGTGAGGGGTGTATTTATAGGCATTTTGAGGTTTGGGAAATTTTGCCCCTCCTAGTAGGATTGTATATCCCATACATCACTAGCTCATGGACTCTTGCCAATTACATGAAAGAAAGAGTGAAAAAAGTGTGTGTACCTGCACATAATAAGAGATATAAAAAATGAATTGTAATCTCTGAATCATCTAGATATTTAAACTGTTTTGTTCCATGAGTTACGTTCTACCATACAAACGATACATATGCATATATATATATAATTATTAAAAGTCATAAAAAATAAATAATTTTTGCGTTTTATAATCACATTAGACCTCATGAGAGACGTCTCGATATTAGTATTATTAGACTGCCATACTAGACATGTCTGTGAGAGCACAAAGGGAGTATGTCTTAAATGAATATTCCGGATTCTTAGAAAATCTAGTATATCTTATTAAAGTGTAACTGGTGTTTTGTCACTCAATTTGACACTTATTGGTCCTATAATCGAAGGAACCTGAATCACTAAAAAATAAGTCTTATGTAATTGTGTGTTTTTCAAATTGTGATATGGTTGAAAAAAAGCATATCTTCTCGGAACAATACCTATTTGGACAATGTGTTAATGGAAACAATTTTTTCGTATATATAAAAAATTAAAGAAGTGTATATTACACATTTTAAAACGTATCTTTATTTTTGACAAGAAAGCAATATTGTTGTATACATGTCTAAAAAGGTGTGTTTGGTATGATTGTTGAATGAATAAACTGTATGTGTGTATGTTGGTAAAAAATCAACTTGATTTTGAATGTAACCCTTCTCTATCGGATTAGCAACAGAATGGATGGATGTGAACGATGTGGGGGAGGAAAAAATATATAATAAATAATAAATGAAAAATAATAATACATTTTTTTTATATTTTTAATTAAAAAATAAATAAAGATTGGAATGGAAAAAAAGGAAAATTTAGAAAAATATGTGTGATGATAGATATTATTTGTTTGCTGTAAATAACTAAATAACTATCTCATGTTTCTAAAGTAGAATGTTTGTTGTATGTGTCTGGAAGTGTATGAATAATAAAAAGAGGAAAAAGGATAGTGGTGTGTGTAATGATGGATAGTGGTGTGTGTAATGATACTATGAATGGGTGTGATTGGAACATGTAAAGAACAGTTGTGATGCTGTGTATATTCCTGTGTTAAATATATGTGGTGACATATAAATGTATTGTTGTTATTTGGACCAGATGCAAGATATCAGTGTGTGTATCTCCCTCTAATCTGTAATAGATTGTCCGATGTTAGATGTACTAAGGCTGTGTGTAACAGTTGTCGAGTGTGCTTGCACTATCTGTGAGCGTGGAATCTTATGGATAGATGATTTGTGTACTGTGAAATAAGAAATATATTTATTAATTAAAAGCTGCTAGATCTAAATTGGCGTTCAGGCCAGAGGGGTATTAAGTTTTCAATTTAAAGATCCAATACATCTCATGTTGTCTTAATGTATTTAACCTATTGTAGTCAGATGATTTAGGTACAAAATCTATAGGATGATATTTGAAAATGTGAGGATTACCCTGATGTTTGTGTAAACAATGGTTCGGTATACTATGCTTGATCTTAATTTTTTTACAATTCTTGCAACTGCGATAATGCTCCCCCCATCAGGTCTTGGCCTTTCTGGAGGTGCGTCCTACATATTGTAGGCCGCATAAACATTCTATTAAATATACCACAAAAAGGGAGCCACAGTTGTAGAAACCCTCAATTGGAAAAAACTCCCCAGTCGTTGATGATTTGAAAGTCTTTGTGCCAGATTTAATATATCTGCAAGAATTGCATCCTGTTTTACCACATTTATAAACTCCCTGTAAACCAAAAATGCCTTTGTTACGTTTGTTTGTTTCTTTCTTTCTTGTGGGATTGAACATGTTTAACTATTTTGCTTGGAGCTAATTTATTTCTCAGGGTGGGTGCTCTTCTGTATACTACTCTGGGTTTCTCTTTGACAATGTTTTTAAGAATGGGGTTCCCCCGCACCTTTTAAATACCGCTGGTATTTAGCGTTCACAGAAGGGCTGTGTTAGGCTCCAAAAAGGGAGCATAGAGCATAATTTACCGCCACTGCAACTCTTAATACCAGCGGTGCTTACGGACGCGGCCAGCTTCAAAAACGTGCTCGTGCACGATTCCCCCATAGGAAACAATGGGGCAGTTTGGGCTGAAAAAAAACCTAACACCTGCAAAAAAGCAGCGTTCAGCTCTTAACGCAGCCCCATTGTTTCCTATGGGGAAACACTTCCTATGTCTGCACCTAACACCCTAACATGTACCCCGAGTCTTAAAACCCCTAACCTTACACTTATTAACCCCTAATCTGCCGCCCCCACTATCGCTGACCCCTGCATATTATTTTTAACCCCTAATCTTCCGCTCCGTACATCGCTGCAACCTACATTATACCTATGTACCCCTAATCTGCTGCCCCTAACACCGCCGACCCCTATATTATATTTATTAACCCCTAATCTGCCGCACCCAACGTCGCCGCCACCTACCTACAATTATTAACCCCTAATCTGCCGACCGGACCTCACCGCTACTCTAATAAATGTATTAACCCCTAAAGCTAAGTCTAACCCTAACCCTAACACCCCCCCTAAGTTAAATATAATTTTTATCTTATGAAATAAAATAAATCTTATTAAATAAATTAATCCTATTTAAAGCTAAGTACTTACCTGTAAAATAAACCCTAATATAGCTACAATATAAATAATAATTATATTGTAGCTATTTTAGGATTAATACTGTATTTATTTTACAGGCAAATTTGTATTTATTTTAATGAGGTACAATAGCTATTAAATAGTTAATAACTATTTAATAGCTACCTAGTTAAAATAATTACAAAATTACCTGTAAAATAAATCCTAACCTAAGTTACAATTAAACCTAACACTACACTATCAATAAATAAATTAAATAAACTACCTACAATTACCTACAATTATATCAACTAAACTAAATTACAAAAAAAACAAACACTAAATTACAAAAAAACCAAACACTTAATTACAAAAAATGAAAAAAAGATTACAAGAATTTTAAACTAATTACACCTACTCTAAGCCCCCTAAAAAAATAACAAAGCCCCCCAAAATAAAAAAATGCCCTACCCTATTTTAAAATAAAAATTGTAAAGCTCTTTTACCTTACCAGCCCTTAAAAGGGCCTTTTGCGGGGCATGCCCCAAAGAATTCTGCTCTTTTGCCTGTAAAAAAAAAAACATACAATACCCCCCCCCAACATTACAACCCACCACCCACATACCCCTAATCTAACCCAAACCCCCCTTAAATAAACCTAACACTAAGCCCCTGAAGATCTTCCTACCTTATCTTCACCACGCCGGGTATCACCGATCCGTCCAGAAGAGGGTCTGAAGTCTTCATCCTATCCGGCAAGAAGAGCTCCTCTAGAGGGTCCAAAGTCTTCATCCTATCCAGGCAGAAGAAGAGATCCGGACCGGCAAACATCTTCATCCAGGCGGCATCTTCTATCTTCTTTCATCCAGCGCGGAGCGGGACCATCTTCAAGCAGCCGACGCGGAGCCATCCTTCTTCACCGACGGACTAACGACGAATGAAGGTTCCTTTAAGGGACGTCATCCAAGATGGCGTCCCTCGAATTCCGATTGGCTGATAGGATTCTATCATCCAATCGGAATTAAGGTAGGAAAATTCTGATTGGCTGATTGAATCAGCCAATCAGATTCAAGTTCAATCCGATTGGCTGATTGGATCAGCCAATCAGATTGGGCTCGCATTCTATTGGCTGATCGGAACAGCCAATAGAATGTGAGCTCAATCTGATTGGCTGATTGGATCAGCCAATTGGATTGAACTTGAATCTGATTGGCTGATTCCATCAGCCAATCAGATTATTCCTACCTTAATTCCGATTGGCTGATAGAATCCTATCAGCCAATCGGAATTCGAGGGACGCCATCTTCGATGACGTCATTTAAAGGAACCTTCATTCGTCTGGAGTTTGTCGTGGAGGAAGGATGTTCCGCGTCGGCGGGATGAAGATGGAGCCGGAAGAAAGAAGATTGAAGATGCCGCTTGATAGAAGACTTCAGCCGGATGGAAGAACTCTTCAGCCCCTGCTTGGATGAAGACTTCAGCCGGATGATGGACCTCTTCAGGCCCCGCTTGGATAAAGACATCGCCCGGATTGGATGAAGAATTCGGCTCGGCTGAGTGAAGACGACTCAAGGTAGGAAGATCTTCAGGGGGTAGTGTTAGGTTTATTTAAGGGGGGTTTGGGTTAGAGTAGGGGTGTGTGGGTGGTGGGTTTTAATGTTGGGGGGGTTGTATTTTTATTTTACAGGCAAAAGAGCTGTTTTCTTTGGGGCATGCCCCGCAAAAGGCCCTTTTAGGGGCTGGTAAGGTAATAGAGCTGGTATCTTTTAAATGTAGAATAGGGTAGGGAATTTTTTTATTTTGGGGGGCTTTGTTATTTTATTAGGGGGCTTAAAATTGTTGTAATATTTTTATAATGTTTGTAAATTATTTTTTGTAACTTAGTTCTTTTTTTATTTTTTGTACTTTAGTTAGTGTATTTATTTGTATTTATTTGTAGGTATTTGTATTTAATTTATTTAATTTATTTAATGATAGTGTAGTGTTAGGTTTAATTTTAACTTAGGTTAGATTTATTTTACTGGTAATTTATTTTACCTGGTAATTTTGTATTTCTTTTAGCTAGGTAGTTATTAAATAGTTAATAACTATTTAATAGCTATTGTACCTACTTAAAATAAATACAAAGTTGCCTGTAAAATAAATATTAATCCTAAAATATGTAATTAGCTTAAAATTGTTGTAATATTTTTATAATGTTTGTAAATTATTTTTTGTAACTTAGTTCTTTTTTTATTTTTTGTACTTTAGTTAGTGTATTTATTTGTATTTATTTGTAGGTATTTGTATTTAATTTATTTAATGATAGTGTAGTGTTAGGTTTAATTCTAACTTAGGTTAGATTTATTTTACTGGTAATTTATTTTACCTGGTAATTGTGTATTTCTTTTAGCTAGGTAGTTATTAAATAGTTAATAACTATTTAATAGCTATTGTACCTACTTAAAATAAATACAAAGTTGCCTGTAAAATAAATATTAATCCTAAAATAGCTACAATATAATTATTATTTATATTGTAGCTATATTAGGGTTTATTTTACAGGTAAGTATTTAGCTTTAAATAGGATTAATTTATTTAATAAGATTTATTTTATTTCGTTAGATAAAAATTATATTTAACTTAGGGGGGTGTTAGGGTTAGACTTAGATTTAGGGGTTAATACATTTATTAGAGTAGCGGCGAGGTCCGGTCGGCAGATTAGGGGTTAATAAGTGTAGGTAAGGTAGCGGCGACGTTGGGGGGGCAGATTAGGGGTTAATAAATATTATGTAGGTGTCGGCGGTGTTAGGGGCAGCAGATTAGGGGTACATAGGGATAATGTAGGTGGCGGCGGTGTGCGGTCGGCAGATTAGGGGTTAAAAAAAATTAATAGAGTGGCGGCGATGTGGGGGGGGCCTCGGTTTAGGGGTACATAGGTAGTTTATGGGTGTTAGTGTACTTTAGAGCACAGTAGTTAAGAGCTTTATGAACCGGCGTTAGCCCAGAAAGCTCTTAACTCCTGGCTTTTCTCTGCGGCTGGAGTCTTGTCGTTAGATTTCTAACGCTCACTTCAGCCAAGACTCTAAATACTGGCGTTAGAAAGATCCCATTGAAAAGATAGGATACCCAATTGGCGTAGGGGGATCTGCGGTATGGAAAAGTTGCGGCTGGAAAGTGAGCGTTAGACCCTTTCATGAATGACTCTAAATACCAGTGGGCGGTAAAAATCAGCGTTAGGACCCCCTAACGCTGGTTTTGACAGCTAACGCAGAACTCTAAATCTAGGCGTAAGTCTCTTGTTCTTGCAAGGGCTTGGTTTAGGAGCTTAGGGGGATACTTTTTTTCAATGAATCTATTGTATAATATTTGACTCTGTTCCAAAAAGGTATTGTATTCTGAACAATTCTTCCTTATCCGTCTAAACTGACTATATGGAACGTTGTTGATACAACTTCTGTGGTGATTGCTATGATATTCTAGATAGCTATTGCTGTCTACATCTTTAAAGAAAGTTTGAGATCTTATCGTATTATTAGGACCCCAGCTAAGAACCAGATCTAGATATTCTATGGCATTCATTTGTATGTTGGCGGTAAAATTGATACCCATGTTGTTTTGATTGAGGTGTGTAATAAACAATTTTGCCGAGGATCTGTCCCCATCCCAAATGAAAATGAGGTCATCATTGTACCGGCCATAGAAGACCAGGCTCGCCCCCAAAGTTCGCGTGATGTATATATCTCTCTTCGAATAAACCCATAAAGAGGTTCGTGAAACTTGGGGCGAACCTGGTCCCCATGGCCGTACCCTTAGTTTGTAAGTAAAAGCAGTCTTGATATATAAAATAGTTTTGTTGTAAAAGGTAAAAGATACTTTCCAAAATAAATGTTCTTTGTGTATTGGGTAAATAAGGGTCTTACTCCAAAAAATGGAATACCGCTGCAACCCCCAACTCATGAGTAATATTAGAGTACAAGGAGCTGACATCACATGTTATCCATAATGTGTTTTTGTCCATGATTGGAATGTCATTAATTAATTGTAAAAGATGAGTGCTATCCCTAATATAGGAGGGCAGAGCTATAACATATTTCTGTAAAAACTGATCAATATAAAATGATAAATTATATGTCAAATTTCCGGGAACAAGAGGAGCAGCCCACAGCTCAGATTATTTCAAGACTACTTTGCTTTCACCGACCAGTTGCCTTTCGGGTGAACTCTTCCCCTTGGGGTAAAAACATTGCATATTATCAACTGGATCACTGATATATGCACATATATATCATACATTTGCAACATAATAGCGCTCCCCTTCCATTTCCCCCTCTGGGAATTTCTACACATTCAAAATTCAGGTGTTTTCTAGGGGCAGCAGCTGAATCAAGGATTGTTATTGCCGGGACATTTTCATTTGGAAACGTTTATATGATCATTATGTGTAGATAACATTTTTTTATATGTATATATGATTGTTATATTCAGATGAGGTAATATACCTATATACTTACACTTTTTGATACTATCCCCTTTTTCCTTGTTCTCTAAATCTTTTCTCAAAAAAACTTTGTTGTAAACATTTGTTGTGAATTTTACAAGCAAGATTTATATGAGTGCACGGTGCAATTTTAGAATTTATTATTATTTTTTTGTTGATATTCACCAATTACACGGTGACTGCATTATTAGTTTTCAGGTTGTGAGCGATTACAAAGTTAATTATATCCTTTTGAAATCACATCTGTGATCACAGGTTTTATTGATTTTTGTATTGGATTATACACATCACATCTCCATTATTATTTTTATTTCCAAAATGTTCTATCACACTCCCTATGTATTCACACTATTTATATTAATCCAACACGCCAATTGCACCGGGTTGTTTCTTATTTACACTTATTTATTACACACTAGCACGATATGCACAAAACCAGTTTGATTTTAAATTGATCACTCTTATTCTCAAACACTCCTCTCCCATTTATTATTATAATAGTAAATATATATATGTCCACAGCACTGTATCATTCAAAATATTTTATTCTCTGTACATAACAGGTATATAAACAGCGACGTTTCGAGTGTTGCCACTCTTACTCATGCTAGTTACAAACTATCAATTACAGCAATTTAAAACCCTCAGTTTGGCGCCAACCACTCTTATAAAAGGTAAATATTTCTATCACCCAAGAAATGGGAAAAGGTATGAGATAAGAGATTACTATACCTGTGATTCTAAATATGTAATCTATCTCATAAAATGTTCCTGTTCTCTGATCTACATAGGGGAGACTACCCGTATGATCAGAGACAGGATATGCCAGCATCGCTCAAACATAAGGTGCAAGAATACTGAAGCCCCTGTGTCCCATCACTTCCTAAAATGTGGCCACCAGATAAGCCAATTAAGGTGGCAAGTGATCGATAGTGTGGGTCCATAGAGAAATGGAGGTGATAGAGAAAAGATACTAAAACAAAAAGAAATGTTTTGGATCTTTGAAATGGGAAGTATGGAGCCATATGGGCTTAATAGGGACTTTGATTGGTCTATTTTTCTGTAAAATTACATCTACCTTTTACCATTGATACTATAAAAGTCTATATTCTTCACTTAGTATAGTGCAATTCTTCACTTAGTATAGTGTAACTCTTCACTTATAGTGTAACTCTTCACTCATAGTGTAATTCCTTACTGTTTAGTATAACATTGTTTAAAACATAATTTATGTAAGAACTTACCTGATAAATTCATTTCTTTCATATTAACAAGAGTCCATGAGCTAGTGACGTATGGGATATACATTCCTACCAGGAGGGGCAAAGTTTCCCAAACCTTAAAATGCCTATAAATACACCCCTCACCACACCCACAAATCAGTTTAACGAATAGCCAAGAAGTGGGGTGATAAGAAAAAGTGCGAAGCATATAAAATAAGGAATTGGAATAATTGTGCTTTATACAAAAAAATCATAACCACCACAAAAAAGGGTGGGCCTCATGGACTCTTGTTAATATGAAAGAAATGAATTTATCAGGTAAGTTCTTACATAAATTATGTTTTCTTTCATGTAATTAACAAGAGTCCATGAGCTAGTGACGTATGGGATAATGACTACCCAAGATGTGGATCTTTCCACACAAGAGTCACTAGAGAGGGAGGGATAAAATAAAGACAGCCAATTCCTGCTGAAAATAATCCACACCCAAAATAAAGTTTAACAAAAAACATAAGCAGAAGATTCAAACTGAAACCGCTGCCTGAAGAACTTTTCTACCAAAAACTGCTTCAGAAGAAGAAAATACATCAAAATGGTAGAATTTAGTAAAAGTATGCAAAGAAGACCAAGTTGCTGCTTTGCAGATCTGGTCAACCGAAGCTTCATTCCTAAACGCCCAGGAAGTAGATACTGACCTAGTAGAATGAGCTGTAATTCTTTGAGGCGGAGTTTTACCCGACTCAACATAGGCAAGATGAATTAAAGATTTCAACCAAGATGCCAAAGAAATGGCAGAAGCTTTCTGGCCTTTCCTAGAACCGGAAAAGATAACAAATAGACTAGAAGTCTTACGGAAAGATTTCGTAGCTTCAACATAATATTTCAAAGCTCTAACAACATCCAAAGAATGCAATGATTTCTCCTTAGAATTCTTAGGATTAGGACATAATGAAGGAACCACAATTTCTCTACTAATGTTGTTGGAATTCACAACTTTAGGTAAAAATTCAAAAGAAGTTCGCAACACCGCCTTATCCTGATGAAAAATCAGAAAAGGAGACTCACATGAAAGAGCAGATAATTCAGAAACTCTTCTAGCAGAAGAGATAGCCAAAAGGAACAAAACTTTCCAAGAAAGTAATTTAATGTCCAATGAATGCATAGGTTCAAACGGAGGAGCTTGAAGAGCTCCCAGAACCAAATTCAAACTCCAAGGAGGAGAAATTGACTTAATGACAGGTTTTATACGAACCAAAGCTTGTACAAAACAATGAATATCAGGAAGAATAGCAATCTTTCTGTGAAAAAGAACAGAAAGAGCAGAGATTTGTCCTTTCAAAGAACTTGCGGACAAACCCTTATCCAAACCATCCTGAAGAAATTGTAAAATTCTCGGTATTCTAAAAGAATGCCAAGAAAAATGATGAGAAAGACACCAAGAAATATAAGTCTTCCAGACTCTATAATATATCTCTCGAGATACAGATTTACGAGCCTGTAACATAGTATTAATCACGGAGTCAGAGAAACCTCTATGACCAAGAATCAAGCGTTCAATCTCCATACCTTTAAATTTAAGGATTTCAGATCCGGATGGAAAAAAGGACCTTGTGACAGAAGGTCTGGTCTTAACGGAAGAGTCCATGGCTGGCAAGATGCCATCCGGACAAGATCCGCATACCAAAACCTGTGAGGCCATGCCGGAGCTATTAGCAGAACAAACGAGCATTCCCTCAGAATCTTGGAGATTACTCTTGGAAGAAGAACTAGAGGCGGAAAGATATAGGCAGGATGATACTTCCAAGGAAGTGATAATGCATCCACTGCCTCCGCCTGAGGATCCCGGGATCTGGACAGATACCTGGGAAGTTTCTTGTTTAGATGAGAGGCCATCAGATCTATCTCTGGGAGCCCCCACAATTGAACAATCTGAAGAAATACCTCTGGGTGAAGAGACCATTCGCCCGGATGCAACGTTTGGCGACTGAGATAATCCGCTTCCCAATTGTCTACACCTGGGATATGAACCGCAGAGATTAGACAGGAGCTGGATTCCGCCCAAACCAAAATTCGAGATACTTCTTTCATAGCCAGAGGACTGTGAGTCCCTCCTTGATGATTGATGTATGCCACAGTTGTGACATTGTCTGTCTGAAAACAAATGAACGATTCTCTCTTCAGAAGAGGCCAAAACTGAAGAGCTCTGAAAATTGCACGGAGTTCCAAAATATTGATCGGTAATCTCACCTCCTGAGATTCCCAAACTCCTTGTGCCGTCAGAGATCCCCACACAGCTCCCCAACCTGTGAGACTTGCATCTGTTGAAATTACAGTCCAGGTCGGAAGAACAAAAGAAGCCCCCTGAATTAAACGATGGTGATCTGTCCACCACGTTAGAGAGTGTCGAACAATCGGTTTTAAAGATATTAATTGAGATATCTTCGTGTAATCCCTGCACCATTGGTTCAGCATACAGAGCTGAAGAGGTCGCATGTGAAAACGAGCAAAGGGGATCGCGTCCGATGCAGCAGTCATAAGACCTAGAATTTCCATGCATAAGGCTACCGAAGGGAATGATTGTGACTGAAGGTTTCGACAAGCTGTAATCAATTTTAGACGTCTCTTGTCTGTTAAAGACAGAGTCATGGACACTGAATCTATCTGGAAACCCAGAAAGGTTACCCTTGTTTGAGGAATCAAAGAACTTTTTAGTAAATTGATCCTCCAACCATGATCTTGAAGAAACAACACAAGTCGATTCGTATGAGACTCTGCTAAATGTAAAGACGGAGCAAGTACCAAGATATCGTCCAAATAAGGAAATACCACAATACCCTGTTCTCTGATTACAGACAGAAGGGCACCGAGAATCTTTGTGAAAATTCTTGGAGCTGTAGCAAGGCCAAACGGTAGAGCCACAAATTGGTAATGCTTGTCTAGAAAAGAGAATCTCAGGAACTGATAATGATCTGGATGAATCGGAATATGCAGATATGCATCCTGTAAATCTATTGTGGACATATAATTCCCTTGCTGAACAAAAGGCAATATAGTCCTTACAGTTACCATCTTGAACGTTGGTATCCTTACATAGCGATTCAATAATTTTAGATCCAGAACTGGTCTGAAGGAATTCTCCTTCTTTGGTACAATGAAGAGATTTGAATAAAACCCCATCCCCTGTTCCGGAACTGGAACTGGCATAATTACTCCAGCCAACTCTAGATCTGAAACACAATTCAGAAATGCTTGAGCTTTCACTGGATTTACTGGGACATGGGAAAGAAAAAATCTCTTTGCAGGAGGTCTCATCTTGAAACCAATTCTGTACCCTTCTGAAACAATGTTCTGAATCCAAAGATTGTGAACAGAATTGATCCAAATTTCTTTGAAAAAACGTAACCTGCCCCCTACCAGCGGAACTGGAATGAGGGCCGTACCTTCATGTGAACTTAGAAGCAGGCTTTGCCTTTCTAGCAGGCTTGGATTTATTCCAGACTGGAGATGGTTTCCAAACTGAAACTGCTCCTGAGGACGAAGGATCAGGCTTTTGTTCTTTGTTGAAACGAAAGGATCGAAAACGATTGTTAGCCCTGTTTTTACCTTTAGACTTTTTATCCTGTGGTAAAAAAGTTCCTTTCCCACCAGTAACAGTTGAAATAATAGAATCCAACTGAGAACCAAATAATTTGTTTCCCTGGAAAGAAATGGAAAGTAGAGTTGATTTAGAAGCCATATCAGCATTCCAAGTCTTAAGCCATAAAGCTCTTCTGGCTAAGATAGCCAGAGACATAAATCTAACATCAACTCTAATAATATCAAAAATGGCATCACAGATGAAATTATTAGCATGCTGGAGAAGAATAATAATATCATGAGAATCACGATTTGTTACTTGTTGCGCTAGAGTTTCCAACCAAAAAGTTGAAGCTGCAGCAACATCAGCCAATGATATAGCAGGTCTAAGAAGATTACCTGAACATAGATAAGCTTTTCTTAGAAAAGATTCAATTTTTCTATCTAAAGGATCCTTAAACGAGGTACCATCTGATGTAGGAATGGTAGTACGTTTAGCAAGGGTAGAAATAGCCCCATCAACTTTAGGGATTTTGTCCCAAAATTCTAACCTGTCAGGCGGAACAGGATATAATTGCTTAAAACGTTTAGAAGGAGTAAATGAATTACCCAATCTATCCCATTCCTTAGCAATTACTGCAGAAATAGCATTAGGAACAGGAAAGACTTCTGGAATAACCGCAGGAGCTTTAAAAACCTTATCTAAACGTATAGAATTAGTATCAAGAGGACTAGAATCCTCTATTTCTAAAGCAATTAGTACTTCTTTAAGTAAAGAGCGAATAAATTCCATCTTAAATAAATATGAAGATTTATCAGCATCAATCTCTGAGACAGAATCCTCTGAACCAGAAGAGTCCAAAGAATCAGAATGATGGTGTTCATTTAAAAATTCATCTGTAGAAAGAGAAGATTTAAAAGACTTTTTACGTTTACTAGAAGGAGAAATAACAGACAAAGCCTTCTTTATGGATTCAGAAACAAAATCTCTTATGTTATCAGGAACATTCTGCACCTTAGATGTTGAGGGAACTGCAACAGGCAATGGTACATCACTAAAGGAAATATTATCTGCATTAACAAGTTTGTCATGACATTTAATACAAACAACAGCTGGAGGAATAGCTACCAAAAGTTTACAGCAGATACACTTAGCTTTGGTAGATCCAGCAGGCAGAGGTTTTCCTGTAGTATCTTCTGGCTCAGATGCAACGTGAGACATCTTGCAATATGTAAGAGAAAAAACAACATATAAAGCAAAATAGAACAAATTCCTTATAAGACAGTTTCAGGAATGGGAAAAAAATGCCAAACATCAAGCTTCTAGCAACCAGAAGCAAATGAAAAATGAGACTGAAATAATGTGGAGACAAAAGCGACGCCCATATTTTTTGGCGCCAAAAAAGACGCCCACATTATTTGGCGCCTAAATGCTTTTTGCGCCAAAAATGACGCAACATCCGGAACGCCGACATTTTTGGCGCAAAATAACGTCAAAAAATGACGCAACTTCCGGCGACACGTATGACGCCGGAAACGGAAATGAATTTTTTGCGCCAAAAAAGTCCGCGCCAAAAATGACGCAATAAAATGAAGCATTTTCAGCCCCCGCGAGCCTAACAGCCCACAGGGAAAAAGTCAAATTTTTGAGGTAAGAAAAAATATGATAATTAAAGCATAATCCCAAATATGAAACTGACTGTCTGGAAATAAGGAAAGTTGAACATTCTGAGTCAAGGCAAATAAATGTTTGAATACATATATTTAGAACTTTATAAATAAAGTGCCCAACCATAGCTTAGAGTGTCACAGAAAATAAGACTTACTTACCCCAGGACACTCATCTACATGTTTGTAGAAAGCCAAACCAGTACTGAAACGAGAATCAGTAGAGGAAATGGTAAATATAAGAGTATATCGTCGATCTGAAAAGGGAGGTAAGAGATGAATCTCTACGACCGATAACAGAGAACCTTATGAAATAGACCCCGTAGAAGGAGATCACTGCATTCAATAGGCAATACTCTCCTCACATCCCTCTGACATTCACTGCACGCTGAGAGGAAAACCGGGCTCCAACTTGCTGCGGAGCGCATATCAACGTAGAATCTAGCACAAACTTACTTCACCACCTCCCTTGGAGGCAAAGTTTGTAAAACTGATTTGTGGGTGTGGTGAGGGGTGTATTTATAGGCATTTTAAGGTTTGGGAAACTTTGCCCCTCCTGGTAGGAATGTATATCCCATACGTCACTAGCTCATGGACTCTTGTTAATTACATGAAAGAAAGTATAATCTTGGAAAAGTATGGTTTAAAATATAATCAGGTGTGAAATTTGTTGAACTACTTTATTGTACATAAATTAAAATATGATCCTATTAAAATATGATCTATCAGAGATGCGAAGGTTAAAAGAAATAACTTGAATGTAAGCAAACATTGTATTTAAATTTTGGTTACATATTATCATGTAATTAGAAATGTTTTTAATGTATTATTATAAATGAACAGAAGAGGGCAGCAGATCCACCTGAAGAGTGGTTGGCACCAAACTGAGGGTTTTAAATTGCTGTAATTGATAGTTTGTAACTAGCATGAGTAAGAGTGGCAACACTCGAAACGTCGATGTTTATATACCTGTTATGTACAGAGAATAAAATATTTTGAATGATACAGTGCTGTGGACATATATATATTTACTATTGGAATTGGGGAGATTTGGCAGGACCCTGTCTTCACGAGCACTGCACTCCTGAGTTGCTGTACTAATCATTGTACCATTTATTATTATAATTATTTCAACAGTTCATTCACATAATTTATTATTATTATTATTATTATTAGTAGTAGTAATTTTGGTTAATTATATAGGACATTGCCACACATATACCAATTGTGCAAAATGCAGTCTAAGGAAGAAAGAAGCTCTAAAAGATTGGGGTTTAATTTATCCAAAGATACAATACTATCAGAGATGTTATCTGATACTAATGACATTAGACCCATGAGAGACTTGTTTTATTTATTGGAGGAGGAGCTAAATAAAGAACACAGACATTGGTGGGATCTTACAGCTTTGGAGAAATATATAGAGGTGAACTATATTCCTATGAAGATTTTGATAGCCCATAGACGAAAATTATACAGCCAGAGTAGTACTTAGGGTATATCAACAAAATCCCGACTATAGTAAAATTTTAAAAGATATCAATGAACGTATGGATAGATTTCAGGAGAATATGGTTAATAGCAAAAATAAAAAATTACAAAGGAACCATGAAGATTACACTAATGATTGTGTCTACACATTTAATCGAAAAGAGAATAGAAATCAGAAAGATACTCTTTCCAACCAGAATCAACAAGGTTGGAAAACAGTCCAACATGGTAGGAATCACCAAAATAAGGTGTCTCATCAACATTCTAACTTTGGGTGTACATCAGAACACAGATATCCACAACAGAGAACATCACGAGTGGTAGATTATAAATATGAAAACCCTTTGCATACCAATACTCACACAAACAAAAATTCTATTTATCACTCATGGACAGATACCAAGCCACAGCACCACCGGAACAACCCATTCAGAGAACAACAAACACATAGATACAACAATCATTCATATCCACTGTCTACATCATATCAAACCACTCAGACACAACAACATAACAGATCACATTTTCCACCCTAGAGTGAACCACCTTTACAGGACAACAGTCCAAATCCATATTACCACAATAATTACAACTCTCAATCACACAAAAACAGACCACACAGTCACAACCCTCAGACACACTCCAATTGGACATACAATCAAGAAAACACACAACATTCTAGTCTAAATTTTGAACAATTTGAACACTGGAATAGATTTAGTCCACTTACATCATCAAGAGACATGGAGAGTCCCAGTACTAGTAACACCACATCACCTCCTTTTTTAGGGACCGGTACAACCACAAGGATAGAGACACTATTCCGATGCAGTCTGTAAAAAGACCACATATACAAGAAAACGAGGCGCCAAAGGTAGATCCCTTGCCGCCAAGAAAGAGAAATAATCCAGATTAGATCAGGGTTTATTCAATCTTTCATCTCATTCATTATCCATTGAAGAGAAAAGGATTCTAAAAAAGGGATTATCCTTCTGTCCACTCAATTCACCCAAGATTTTTGATCTTTTTGTGGATGTGAACAATTTTACTCGAAAACTAACTTTACAGAAATACTTTGCAAATAAAAAATTGAAGGCAGGGAAATATGACATTACAGATTCCCAGTTGATTCTGACAGACACCACATGCCAGCTAACAGACAGACCCCTTGTGTTACATCTAACATTGAAGACCTCACAGGTTCTCTTTTTGATGATTATATACATACCACTGTGAAAAACAAATCTAACTTTAATCCCACTAACACAGACAACAAATACATAGAACTATACCAAAATATGGTTTTAGAGGATTTTGAGAAGATGTTCAAATCTGTCTCTCGGAAAAAAGATATTTCTTTTCACAGACACCTAAAAGCATTACATAGCCTACAAAACAATCCTGATATTATCATTCGGGATGCAGATAAGGGAGGGGGCATTATCATACAAGATTTTAAAGATTACATTAGAGAAGCAGATAGAATTTTAGGGGACACAAATTATTATAAAATCTTACCCAAAGATCCGACTCCATTATATTTACAAACATATCACACACTGGTAGACAAAGGAGTTTAACCGAAATACATAAAGACAAAACTAATCCCCCTGGACAACCAATCATAGCAGGAATTGGAAATTTGACTTATAATGTATCATTTTATATTGATCAGTTTTTACAGAACTTTGTTATAGCTCTGCCCTCATATATTAGGGACAGCACTCATCTTTTAAAATTAATTAATGACATTCCAATCATGGACAAAAACACATTATGGATAACATGTGATGTCAGCTCCTTGTACTCTAATATTACTCATGAGTTGGGGGTTTCAGCGGTATTCCATTTTTTGGAGCAAGACCCTTATTTACCCAATACACAAAGAACATTTATTTTGGAAAGTATCTTTACATTTTACAACACAACTATTTTATATATCAAGACTGCTTTTACTTACAAACTAAGGGTACGGCCATGGGGACCAGGTTCGCCCCAAGTTTTGCAAACCTCTTTATGGGTTTATTCAAAGAGAGATATATACATCACGCTAACTTTGGGGCAAGCATGGTCTTCTATGGCCGGTACATTGATGACCTCATTTTCATTTAGGATGGTGACAGATCCTCGGCAAATTGTTTATTACACACCTCAATCAAAACAACATGGGTATCAATTTTACCGCCAACATACAAATGAATGCCATAGAATATCTAGATCTGGTTCTTAGCTGGGGTCCTAATAATATGATAAGATCTAAAACTTTCTTTAAAGATGTAGACAGCAATAGCTATCTAGAATATCATAGCAATCACCACAGAAGTTGTATCAACAACGTTCCATATAGTCAGTTTAGACGGAAGAGGAAGAATTGTTCAGAATACAATACCTTTTTGGAACAGAGTCAAATATTATACAATAGATTCATTGAAAAAAATTATCCCCCTAACCTCCTAAACCAAGACCTTGCGAGAACAAGAGACTTAGATAGAAATGAAATACTACAGAATAAAAAGAAAACAAGTCCTACCATGGAATTAGCGGATAACCAGGGGAACATTATGTTAATTACTCAATATAATAAGAATTTTCACAAAATGCAACAAATAATGAACAAACATTGGTACATTATACAAAGAGACCCTATTCTTCTTAAAAACATTGTCAAAGAGAAACCCAGAGTAGTATACAGAAGAGCACCCACCCTGAGAAATAAATTAGCTCCAAGCAAAATAGTTAAACATGTTCAATCCCACAAGAAAGAAAGAAACAAACAAACGTAACAAAGGTATTTTTGGTTTACAGGGAGTTTATAAATGTGGTAAAACAGGACGCAATTCTTGCAGATATATTAAATCTGGCACAAAGACTTTCAAATCATCAACGACTGGGGAGTCTTTTCCAATTGAGGGTTTCTACAACTGTGACTCCCTTTTTGTGGTATATTTAATAGAATGTTTATGTGGCCTACAATATGTAGGACGCACCTCCAGAAAGGCCAGGACCCGATGGGGGGAGCATTATCGCAATTGCAAGAATTGTAAAAAAAATTAGATCAAGCATAGTATACCGAACCATTGTTTACACAAACATCAGGATAATCCTCACATTTTCAAATATCATCCTATAGATTTTGTACCTAAATCATCTGACTACAATAGGTTAAATAAATTAAGACAACGTGAGACGTATTGGATCTTTAAATTGAAAACTTTATACCCCTCTGGCCTGAACGCCAATTTAGATCTAGCAGCTTTTAATAAATATATTTCATTACACTAATTATCTATCCATAATATCCCACGCTCACAGATAGTGCAAGCACACTCGACAACTATTAGACACAGCCTTAGTACATCTAACATCAGACAATCTATTATAGATTAGAGGGAGATACACACACTGATATCTTGCATCTGGTAAATACCAATAAATGCAAATAACAACAATACATTTATATGTCACCACTTATATTTAACACAAGAATATACACAACATCACAACTGTTCTTTACATGTTCCAATCACACCCATTCATAGTATCATTACACACACCACTATCCATCATTACACACACCACTATCCTTTTTCCTCTTTTTATTATTCATACACTTCCAGACACATACAACAAACATTCTACTTTAGAAACATGAGATAGTTATTTAGTTATTTACAGCAAACAAATAATATCCATCATCACACATATTTTTCTAAATTTTCCTTTTTTCCCATTCCAATCTTTATTTATTTTTTAATTAAAAATATAAAAAAAAATGTATTATTATTTTTCATTTATTATTTATTATATATTTTTTCCTCCACCCACATCGTTCACATCCATCCATTCTGTTGCTACTCCGATAGAGAAGGGTTACATTCAAAATCAAGTTGATTTTTTATTAACATACACACATACAGTTTATTCATTCAACAATCACACCAAACACACCTTTTTAGACATGTATACAACAATATTGCTTTCTTGTCAAAAATAAAGATACTTTTAAAATGTGTAATATACACTTCTTTAAGTTTTTATATATACGGAAAAATTGTTTTTATTAACACATTGTCCAAATAGGTATTGTTCCGAGAAGATATGTGTTTTTTTTCAACCATATCCCAATTTGAAAAACACACAGTTACATAAGACTTATTTTTTAGTGATTCAGGTTCCTTCGATTATAGGACCAATATGTGTCAAATTGAGTGACAAAACACCAGTTACACTTTAGTAAGATATACTAGATTTTCTAAGAATCCGGAATATTCATTTAAGACATACTCCCTTTGTGCTCTCACAGACATGTCTAGTATGGCAGTCTAATAATACTAATATCAAGAAGTCTCTCATGAGGTCTGATGTGATTATAAAACGCAAAAATTATTTATTTTTTACAACTTTTTATAATTATATATATATATATATATATATATATATATATATATATATATATATATATATATATATATATATATATATATATATATATGCATATGTATCGTTTGTATGGTAGAACGTAACTCATGGAACAAAACAGTTTAAATATCTAGATGATTCAGAGATTACAATTAATTTTTTATATCTCTTATGTGCAGGTACACACACTTTTTTCACTCTTTTTATTTGACATTTTAAAAGATTACATTGTTTTACTAATGTAAGTTTAGCATTGTTTAGGTGGAGTTCGATTGAAAGTTTCTCTTAAGTTTTGGATACAATTAATGTTACTATTGGCTCCTTGTATTATGACAACTTCCGTTTTTTAACATTCACACATGTATTTAATGATGTTAACGCTAATGATTTTATTCAGTTTGTATTACCTGAAGAAACTACCAGTTTTTACGGTCGAGAAACACGTTGCAGTGTTTAGAATAAAAGTCCTTTTACATTTCTTGGAAGTTGCCAAATGGTTTTTATGATTTTTATGTGGTTTTATTGCTTATTGAATGCACAATAAAGCACACCACAACACCAGGTCTGCATCCACGGAGTGGCCATTTTCAGAGCACGGCTGGGACCGATTCAGAGAAAATCAAGGCACAGCTAGCTAACGAGTTGGACCAGTGTGCTAACCACTGTTAAGTGTTAGTCTGTCTGCTGGCACCGGTCAAGAGTACGGTGCAATACCATCCAGTAAGCCTTTTCATTTTACACTAAACAGCCCTTTTCCATACCTACTCGCACTATGAGGCGCCCTCTTTCTTTGATCATTCAGATTGTCCCACACACCGGGAACAAGAGGAGCGGCCCACAGCTCAGATTCTTTCAAGACTACTTTGCTTTCACCGACCAGTTGCCTTTTGGGTGAACTCTTCCCCTTGGGGTAAAAACATTGCATATTATCATCTGGATCACTGATATATGCACATATATATCATACATTTGCAACATAATAGCATGCCCCTTCCAGTTCCCCCTCTGGGAATTTCTGCACACTCAAGGGGTTAAGGAAATAGCTAACAACCCTTCTCAAAACTCTCTTGAAGAACCAACAGAAATCAAAGAACTTGCACCTTGTGCCAAGGAAAAATCTCACCAGGAGAGATAGGTGCACCAAACCTTAAGACACATAAGACGAGTCACCAATAGACCCGCTTATGTTAAAATAAGCTAAGGCCCTAGAGAGAAGGCCAATGGAAGGAACAGACATATAAGACTGAACTTCCATGGAACCACTAGCCTAGAGTACTATATCCTAAACACTCCACCTGAGGGATAACTTGGCGAATAAGCTGTTATAGACCACAGACGAAAAGCTATCAGATTGGATCTCTGAAATCGGGCCGCGACCACCAAGAATAAAGTAGAGGTCACGCCATAGGGCATTAAAGATGGCCCTCAGCTCCATAATGGAAATAGAGAAGATAGATTCCTCCAGGACCAGGTATCCTAAGATCTTCAGGAACCCTAGACTGCACCCCAGCACAGAAGGCTGGTATTTGGAGGCACAATCTCTCAAGGTGGTCTAAAAAAAACCACGAGTCCTGGAATAGATAAGCAGACATAATGCTTATAACAGTATCAAGAATATACTTCTACTGTAGAATAAAAAAATATCCCCAAAAGGGAAATAAGCATACCATTGCTCAGTAAAAAAATATAATGTAAAAGAAGCAGCACAGACAGGGTTACTAAATTAGCCTTATGAGCATTTTTTATGTCCAAAGTTATCTCTGACTGCAGTCTCTTTAAGTGAGCAGTAGCATAGGGCAAACATAGGATGTCAGAAAACTTGCATAACACATGTAGGAATATGAAATGCATATGCACCTTGCTTTGTATTATCAATTATCCACTACCATTTGCCAGTGAAGTTGTCATCCACCTTAAATGATAATGGGAGAGGCTTTAAAACTGAAATTGTAGTGCATAGGAGACAGATACAGAAGCCACGCAGAGTTCTGCAGCTTCTGCATAATTCATAAATAAACAACAGAGGAGATGACCAAATACTATGTTGGCCTAATTAATAAGGTTGATGTA